>NC_136913.1:17841723-18112770 GCF_949752795.1 Hyperoodon ampullatus | reverse complement strand
GTGGTAAATGTTGGGCTGTTACGGAGGGAAAGCATGGTATGATACCGATGGAACAGTGGGAGGAGAACGGTATTAGCCAGCGCAGGCTCTCCCAGGTTCAGTGTTGGGTCCAGTGGGGAACCCTGTCTGCTGGGTGGGGTCTGCTGGGCTGGGTCGGGATGGGCTCTGTGAGGGCAGGTCTGGTCATTTCCCCCCAGGGCTAGTGTTGTGCTTTCCTAGTTCCTGTTCACAGAAGCCACACTCTGATTATGATCAACAAGTTCTGGTTGGCTGACAGGACAGATCCCCTAACTCTGGAGACCACATAATTGGACAGTTCCAGTGAATTCAGGGGCTGGTCCCGCCTCCCGCGTCCTAGGTTTGATGATGTGGCAGAGCTGGCACTGGCTATAGGGGGACTTACTGGGCAGGGCCACTTAACCCGAATTCGCTTTCAGGGCCTGGAGGACAAGTCCCTGCCCAGACCAAGTTGTCCCCCTCCTGAGCAGTTGTTCTGTCTTTGCCTTTGACACCGAGTCTTTAAGAGTTAACGGTTGGTGGGGCTTCCCTGGTGGCCTAGTGGTTAAGAATCCTCCTGCCAGTGCAGGGGACACGGGTTCGAGCCCTGGTCCGGGAAGATCCCACATGCCGCGGAGCAACTAAGCCCGTGCGCCACAATGACTGAGCCTGCGCTCTAGAGCCCATGAGCCACAACTACTGAAGGCCGCGTGCCACAACTGCTGAAGCCCACACACCTAGAGCCCGTGCTCCACAACAAGAGAAGCCACCACAGTGAGAAGCCTGTGCACCGCAATGAAAAGTAGCCCCCGCTCGCCACAACTAGAGAAAGCCCGCACGCAGCAACGAAGACCCAAAGCAGCCAAAAATAAAAATAAATAAAATTTTTTTAAAATTATAAAAAAAGAGTTAACTGTTGGTTTAGCAGGTCAACCAGTGTGCAACCCCAATTGCTATGGTAGAGCTATTGGATTAACTTCCTTCTTAGCTCCATTTTTCTATCCCACTCTTGTTTTTCTCTTTCTCATACTTTTCATATTCATTTCTGAAGTATTTTATATAAGCAGATGGAGGGAGAGAGGAGTGCATAAATGAATACCTGAAATTAATAAATACAGAGCAGGAAATGCCGCTGCAGCTTGAACTTTTCACCAGGCACCGGAAGTCCTTTAGTAAGTAGTGCTCTGTGTCTTTACTTCAAAACAGCACCTTAATATTTGCCCTTAACTTGAAATAACCATCTGAATCATAAACTGGGCAAAACAGGATTCTCCTGCTGTGCTTATTTTTAAAAAGACCCCACACCACACACACACACAAGATTCCCCTATGTTCTCCTCCCTTAGCACCTAGGCATGAATTTTCAGCATTCCACTGACTAGAGAGGCAAACGTCCCTGTGCATGGGGGCCGTGTCTCCTCTTAGGAGAATTTCCTCTTCTCTACCTTATTAACTGTGTGTGTTCGGTTCTCTTGAGCACCAGTCAGGGGTGACAGTTGGGGGTGAGATATTATGACAGCCTTCAGTGGAAGCTTTCCTTGCACGTGGGTAAATTTTCCCCCAGTGTAGATATGTGTTATGAACAAAATTTCGTTCATTTTCATCAGCTAGGTAACCAATATTATTGAAGCAGATTTAGTTACATCTTCAGATGAAAAAAGCCCTGTAAAAATTACTGATTGTGGGGCTTCCCTGGTGGTGCAGTGGTTAAGAATCCGCCTGCCAATGCAGGGGACACGGGTTCCAGCTCTGGTCTGGGAAGATCCCACATGCCGCGGAGCAACTAAGCCCGTTTGCCACAATTATGGAGCCTGCGCTCTAGAGCCCACGAGCCACAACTACTGAAGCCCACATGTCACAACTACTGAGCCTGTGCTCTGGAGCCCGCGAGCCACAACTACTGAAGCCAACACGCCTAGATCTCGTGCTCCGCAACAAGAGAAGCCACCGCAATGAGAAGCCCGGGCACCGCAACGAAGAGTAGCCCCCGCTCGCCGCAACTAGAGAAAGCCCGCGCACAGCAACAAAGACCCAACGCAGCCAAAAGTAAATAAATAAATAAATAAAATCTTTTTTAAAAAAGGTATAAGGAATGAAATTGCACTTAACTGAAATTACAATAAGTAATTTTTTTTTCTTACTGCAAAACATGTTCCTGCTCTCCTTTTTTCCCCTCCTCACCCACCTAAGTTTCCACTTCACTTGATTTTGTTTTTGTCAGTCACGAGTTATTTCTAAAGAATAATTGCTTCTTATTAATGGTCCATTAATTTCTACATATCCCTAATCTTCTGAGGTGAGATTAACTCTTTTTATAGCAGAACAGTCAAGGGAGTGAAATGGACTGTTTCACTCTACCCTGTTCAGCTTTCATTTCTCTTACTTGTCTTTTACTTTCTCCCTGTTTCGACTGAACGACCCAAGAAGACATGGTGCCTTTCTACTAAGGAATGTTGAGTGTCCTTTGTGGTACATAATTTTATCTTTATTAGTTAAAAATTAAAAGGATTCTTACCCCCTTTTTTAAAGGTGTGTAAAGATGACATATAAAGGTGTGTGAAGGTGATTTCAGAATGAGTGCCTCTTATGATCAGGCCAATTCAAGCAGGAGAAACTATACGCAGCACTGTCCAATAGAACTTTCTGTGTTCTGTTCTACCTCTGTTCCAAATGGTATCCGCTCGCCACATGTGGCTATTGAGCACTGAGGAACTGACTTTTTAATTGTATGTGATTTTAAATAATTTAAATAGCCACATGTGGTAGTGGCTCCTGAACTGGACTGTGCAGTTAACTAGATGTTCACTGACCTTGCCAGGTTAGATCAGAAATAGTGTGTTGGGCTTCCCTGGTGGCACAGTGGTTAAGAATCCACCTGCCAATGCAGGGGACACGGGTTCCAGGACGATCCCACATGCCACGGAGCAACTAAGCCCATGCACCACAACTGCTGAGCCTGTGTTCTAGAGCCCGCGAGCCATAACTACTGAAGCCCATGAGCGACAACTACTGAAGCCCACAAGCCTAGAGCCTGTGCTCCACAACAAGAGAAGCCACCGCAATGAGAAGCCCGCACACGGCAACGAAGAGTAGCCCCCGCTTGCCGCAACTAGAGAAAGGCCACACGCAGCAGCGAAGACCCAATGCAGCCAAAAATAATAAATAAATAAAATAAATAAATTTATAAAAAAGAAAGAAAGAAGTAGTGTGTTTCAGGCCTCAAACAAGTTCCTTCATACCCATCTATTTTTTTTAATTTTTATTTTATTTTGGAGTATAGTTGGTTTACATTTTTATTTTATTTTGGAGTATAGTTGGTTTGCAGTGTTGTGTTACTTTCAGGTGTACAGCAAAGTGAATAAGTTATACATATACCCATTCTTTTTCAGATTCTTTTCCCATATAGTTTATTACGGAATATTGAATAGAGTTCCCTGTGCTATACAGTGGGTCCTTGTTGATTATCTATTTTATATATAGTAGTGTGTGTGTGTGTGTGTTCATCCCAAGCTCCTCATTTATCCCATCTATTTTTGGTTTCTCCTCTACAAGCTCTGGTATTTGGTACTTGTCGTTCAGACCCTCTCAGATGTGCATAGGCCACCAAGAACAGAACTGGCACTTAGCTCCTGTGGTTCACATCAGGTCTGTAAGGCCGTGATAGAACCTACTGGCCAAGACGTATCTCTGGCTCCTGGGGGCCCTGGGGTGCCCTCTCCGTCCCTGCCTCAGTTTTGGTTACACAGCACGGCTGGAGGAGAAACAGGTTGACTTATCAGGCATTATCAGATCATGAGATGAAACCATGAGCTATGCAGGATATGGATGGGCTGTGGGGAGGACTTTTACAGGGGATGTTGGCAGGGACTGTGGTGGAAGGCGAGGCTGGCGAGGGCGTTGGGGAGCCATGAGCAGCACAGCTGAAGGGATCAGTTCCCTCTTCTCCAGGACTGCTCACTGAAGTCGATGAGCCTTAGCTCTCTCGTCCAGCTTGCTCTGCACACTGTGGCCTTATGCTGGCCTGGGCGAAGAACTTGGTTGCTTGTGAGTGCACTGGCACACTAGATCGTCTGACTAATGCCTTCCAACTCTGACATACTGTGGTCCTCCACTGCCAGGCCAGGAGGCAGGGGCAAGGGTAGCCTGGTCTTCTCCCCTCTGGTTAGTGGGATCACTAGCCACGTGGGCTTAACCAGCAGACTTACCAGCCTTCCCCTCTCCCACTCCCATTACAACCAAGGCAGGGGGCTCTGCCTCCATCTCTCATGACCCTGTCCCCATTGCCAATGCCTGGGTCAGACCCTGTCATCTAGGTCTCGACTGTTATCACAGGAGCCTTAGGGGTCTCTGTCCAGGTCACCCTCCCTGTCATGGATTCATCACATCGCAGTCTTGTTTGACCTCCTCTGACATCAGCCTAGCATAAGCACAGTCCAAACTGCTGCTGGGGTTTCCCAGGCTGGGTGTGTTGGGATGGGGCTCCCTCTTACCCCTCCAGCCCCCCCTTCTCTGGCCAGTGATCACCCCCAGCTGGTAGTTTCTGGCACACTCTGCATCTGCATGCGCCTCGCCGCCCATGCACGTGCTCTTCCCTCTGTCCAGAATTCCTTCCTGTCTGTGTCTACCATGTTCACCCTTCAGTACTTGGCTCACATCTCACCTCTTCCCGGAAGCCTTCCCTGACCACACACAGTTTTGGTGGGTTTTTCTTTTCTCTTCCATTTCCATTACAGTGTTGATAACACAAATTCAGGTAAATCAAATCATGTGCAAATAAACTTGGGGTTGGCATTTGGAAACTAAAGTGCACAGATCTTAAGCAGACAGTCTGATGAATGTTTACATATACACCCATGTAACCAGCACCCAGATCAAGAAACTAAATATTTCCAGTGCCCTGTGCCTCCTTCTAGACCGTATGCCCTAAAGGCGACCATTGTTCTCACCTCTTTTCACTATAGATTAGTTTTGCTTGTTTTTGAGCTTTATAAAAATAGACTCCTGTAGTATGTACATTTTTATTGTAGCAAAATATACATAACATAAAATTTACCATTTTAGCCATTTTTAATGTATAGTTCAGTGGCATAAAGTGCATTCATATTGTTGTATAATCATCACCACCATCCATCTCCAGAACTTTTTCTTCAAGTATATACTTTTTGTGTGTCTGTTTTTTTCCACTCAAAATTGTGTCTGTAAGATTCATCCGTGATGTTGTAGACATCAGTGGTTCGTTTATTTTCTTTTTTAAAAAACTATTATTTATTTACTTATTTTGGCTATGCCGGGTCTTAGTTGCGGCATGCACGTGGGATCTAGTTCCCCGACCAGGGATCAAACCCAGGCCCCCTGCATTGGGAGTGTAGATTCTTAAACCACTGGACCACCAGCGAAGTCCCAGTGGTTCATTTCTTTTTATTTTTGAGTACTATTACGTTGTGTGACTATACATACTACATTTTGGTTTATCCATTCTCTTGCTGATAGACAATTGGGTTATTTCCAGTTTTCTATTCTTTTGACTAAAACTGCTATGAACGTGCTTGCACACATCTCTTGGTGCCCATATACATGTACTTCTGTTGTGTGCATACCTAGGAGTTGAATTACTGGGTCCAAACAGTTGGAAGTAGTTCCCTATTGCTGTTATAACCAATTACTGCAAATTTAATGGCTTATAGCAACATGAATTCATTATCTTATAATTCTGGACATCAGAAGTGCTAAAGTGAAGGTGTCAGCAAAGCCTTACTGGAGGCTCTAAGGGAGAATCTGTTCCCTTGCCCTTTCCAGCTGCTAGAGGCTGCCCGCATCCCTTGAGTCGTGGCCCCTTCCTCCATCGCCAAGGCTAGCAGCGTAGCATCTTCCAATCTTTTTCTCTCCAACTTCTGCTTCCATTGTCACATCTCCTCTCTCTCACTCTAGCTTTCCTACCTCCCATGTGATTACATGGGGGCCACCTGAAAAATCCTGGGTAATCTCCCCATCTTAAGAGCCTTAACTTAATCACATCTGCAAAGGCCTTTTTGTCATAAAAGGTAACATTTTCACGGGTCCAGGGCTTAGAACGTGGACATCTCTGGGGACCTGTTACTCTGCCTACCATTTTGTATTCCCACCAGGGAGGCATGAAAGTTCCAGTTCTTCCACATCTTTGTCAGTACCCGATCTTGTCAGTCTTTTTAATTGTAGTCATTCTGGAGGGGATATGGGGGGCACATCCACAGCTCCCACCCCCAGGCAGTGTGTCCTCCTTTGATACAGTGTGTCCTCTGCTCTGATACAGATTTATTGCAACTTATCAGTATTATATTATAAATATTTTTTTACCTGCCTCTGTCTTGGTCAAATTGTACACTCTTTCATGAGACAAGTCGTAGAGTAGCTGGTTCAATAAGTGCTCCTTGGATGGTAAGAAATGGCTGAGGGCAGGGCTTCCCTGGTGGCGCAGTGAATCCGCCTGCCAATGCAGGGGACACGGGTTTGAGCCCTGGTCCGGGAAGATCCCATATGCCGCAGAGCAACTAAGCCTGTGCGCCACAACTACTGAGCCTGTGCTCTAGAGCCCACGAGCCACAACTACTGAGCCTGTGTGCTACAACTACTGAAGCTTGCACCTCTAGAGCCCGTGCTCTGCAACAAGAGAAGCCACCGCCATGAGAAGCCCTTGCACCGCAACGAAGAGTAGCCCCCGCTCGCTGCAACTAGAGAAAGCCCGTGCACAGCAACGAAGACCCAATGCAGCCAAAAAGAAAAAAAGGAAAAAAAATTAACCAAATCTTAAAAAAAAAAAAGAAAGAAAGAAATGGCTGAGGGCAGTTTTCAGCAGAGAAGCGAGCAGAGCTAAAGATGTAAATGAAAGCCTGTGCTTACAGTCCCATCTCTGGCTCAAGGTAGGTTTTCTCCCAAGTGAAAATAGGACCAGAGCAATGAACCTGGTTTCTAGCTTCTGCACGCTGTTCTTTCCCAAGATAGTTAATCTATAAGTGAGTAATGCCCTGGAAGGGGATGTGGGCCTCAACTCCTGAGGGCGTTGGTTGGAAATGACTTCACCGTGTATGTAAATGAGAGAGGGCAATGCAGTTCCACAGGCCACCTTCTGGGGAGTATGAACTTGGACCTTTCGCACAGACTCGGGTTTTCCTTCTCCCTGGACTCTGTTCATGTAGCAGCATGCTGCAGCTTCTCGCCTGCAGAAGGAAGACCTTCCAAGGTAAGTCAGGCGTCCTTGATCTCAGGAAATGTTGCGTGTGTAGGCCAAAACCTGCCTTGGAAACTGGAGGCCGGGATTTCCGAGGAAGGCGATGGCTGAGTAGGAACGAAGTTGTGATGCCCCTGGACACGGCGGGGTGGGTGCAGAGGTCCTGCGCCGGGAGCTGGGTCTGGAAGGCAGGGCAGTTAGACCAAGGCGAGTGTTAGACAAAGGCAGCCAGGGTTGTGGCTCCCTTGAGAGCGTGCAGACGCAAGCGGCCGCTTCCTGTGCTCGGGTCGTGCCTGCTCCCCTTGGCTGGGCGCGCACCTGGTTTCAGGAGGGCGCTCACGTTTCGAGGCCTCAGGCTTATCTTTCCAGGCACTGGGGTGTTGGCAGTGGGCCTGTGGCTTGGCGTTACTTTGACCCTCTGGGGTGTGGCGTGTGCGTGAGGAACCTTGCCGTCCACGTGGCAGAGGACTTTTCCGGCCCTTGTGGGAAAACCTGTGTGTCACTGACCGAGACCCGGCTGGTCAGCCCTCGGCTCCTGAAGGAGTCGGTCTTCTGAGAAAAATATTATCTCAGGGTAGGAGCTCCTGGGACGGGCCGAGCAGGGCTGGGGCCGGGCGTTTGTGGTGCCGGTGACTTCCTGGATGTCTGCTGCTCTGCCTGCTGTATTCAGGTGGTGGAGAAACTCGGGTGCCTGCGTTCCTGCTGAGACCCGCCCTTCTAGGACTCGGACCCTGCTCCCTCTTTGCTCTTCGTCATCCTGGACCAAGGAGGCTGAGAGCCTGGCCTCTTGGAGTTGCCCTGTACAGACTCCAGGTCCGGGGGACCTGCAGAGACCACGTGGGCTGAGCTGCCCCTGTCAGCAGGTGCGCGTTAAATTTTGTCAGGACAGAGAGTGGATCTTCACTCCATGTCCTCTGAGGCTGGAGGGGCACCCTCTCCCCCAGGCAAGAAGTCCTCTCTGTTTATACAAACGCCTCTCCTCTAAATGCCTCTCCTCTTGCTGTGGCCTCTGTGGACAGGCAGAACACCCACCCGGCACCCTTTCCACAAAAACTCCTGGTCTCCATAAAGAAACCTGGGACCCTCTACGGGACCCAGTTCCGTCTACCCTCCTAATGTGACGTTTTGTCTGGTGCTCACTCCTGGATGTTGGTGTCTCCCTTCTCTAACTTTCTGCACCAGTCGCCCATAGAGTAGCCTCTTCACCTCTTTCTTCAGTTAAGAATTTACCAATGAGATATCACCTCACACCTGTCAGGATGGCTGTTATCAAAAAAACAAAAGACAACAAATGCTGGTGAGGATGTGGAGAAATTGAAACCTCTGTGCACTGTTGATGGGACTGCAAAATGGTGCAGCCGCTATGGAAAACAGTGTGGAGGTTCCTCACAAAACTAAAATAAAACTATCGTATGATCCAGCAATCCTACTTTTGGGTATTTATCCAAAAGAATTGAAATCAGGATCTCAAAGAGATATTAACACTCTTCACAGTAGCTAAACTGTGGAAACAACCTAAATGTCCATGGACAAATGGATGGATAAAGAAAATGTGGTATGCACATGCAGTGGAGTATTATTCAGCCTTATAAAACAAGGAAATTCTGCAATATGTGACATGGATGAGCCTTGAGGACATTATGATAAGTGAAATAAGCCAGTCACAGACAAATACTGCATGATTCCACTTACATGAGGGTACCCAAAAGAGTCAAATTCATAGCATCAAAGAGTGTAATGGTGGTTGCCAGGGGCTGAGGGGAAATGGAGAGTTACTCACCAGTGGGCATAAGGTTTCAGTTAAACAAGATTAATAAGTTCTAGATATCTGCTGTACAATATGGTACTGAGAGTCAGTACCATACTGTACCTGTAAAACTTTATTAAGAGTGTAAATATCATGTTAAGTGTTCCTATCACAATAAAGTAAAATTTTTTAAAAATTTTAAGAATTTACCACTTAAGACCTTCATCTGATCAGGTACTGGTGTGGCCACTAACTAGCTGTGGAGCCATGAGTTAGTTTCTTGGCTGTTCCAGTCTCAGCTTCTTATAAGAAGAGGATAGTAACAGATTCCTCACAGGGTCGACAGGAGGATTATATGAGGTAGTGCATGGAAAGTGCTGAGCACGGTGTCTTGCACATACATAGCTGTGCTCCATGAGGTCAGGGGCGTCACTGTCATCATCTGTGTATTGAGTACAACACGACTATGAGCATAAAAATATATTTTTGTATATAATGTACTTATATTGATATATACTGGTGTTGCCTTTCAAGGACCTATTGACCTACTGAGCTATGCTTTTTCTAACTTACTTATAATCCAAGTCTGACACTGAAAAGTACTGTAAATGGAAGTATGAAAATGGACCATGAAGCCATAGATGAGCAAACAGTTAAATCTGGCTGGAGGACTGGAGACAATCTTTGTGCACGTGGGAGTCACCACGGTCACTTACACTTAGGTGCCCCATGGTTAGCAGGACAGCACTGCCAGGTACTCAGCAAATAATTACTTGGGGCCCGTTTCAGTCATGCTCTCGAGCTTCTGCACAAGAATGGTGCTGCTTTTTCTCCCACTCAGAGCTTAATTTACATATTGAATTTATTTATTTATTTATTTATTTATGGCTGCATTGGGTCTTTGTTGCTGCGCATGGGCTTTTCTCTAGTTGCAGCGAGCAGGGGCTACTCTCCATCGCGGTGCGCAGGCTTCTCTTCATTGTGGTGCGTGGGCTTCTCATCGCGGTGGCTTCTCTTGTTGCGGAGCACGGGTTTTAGGTGCACGGGCTCAGTAGTTGTGGTGAACGGGCTTATTTGCTCCGGGGCCTGTGGGATCTTCCCGGACCAGGGCTCGAACCCGTGTCCCCTGCATTGACAGGCGGATTCTTAACCACTGCGCCACCAGGGAAGTCCCAAAAGGGTGTTCACTTTCTGAAGTCTTTTTTGTACTACCTTATTACCTTGAAGCAGATATCAAGTATGGATTCTTAGATGTGAGGGCTCTGACTTTTGTGGGGTTTTTTGGTTTTTTGTGGGGTTTTTTTGGCTGTGTTGGGTCTTCGTTGCTGCATGCAGGCTTTCTGGCTTTCTCTAGTTGTGGCGAGTGGGGGCCACTCTTTGTTGTGGTGCGCGGACTTCTCATTGCGGTGGCTTCTCTCATTGCAGAGCACGGGCTCTAGGCGCGTGGGCTTCAGTAGTTGTGGCATACAGGCTCAGTAGTTGTGGCACGTGGGCTCTAGAGTACAGGCTCAGTAGTTGTGGCGCATGGGCTTAGTTGCTCTGCGGCACGTGGGATCTTCCCAGGCCAGGGATCGAACCTGTGTACCCTGCACTTCCAGGCGGATTCTTAACCACTGTACCACCAGGGAAGTCCCAAGGGCTCTGACTTTTTTAAATTATGTTTTTATTGTAGTAAAATATACATAACATAAACTTTGACATTTTAACCTTTTTTTTTTTTTTTTGCGGTACGCGGGCCTCTCACTCTTGTGGCCTCTCCCGCTGCGGAGCACAGGCTCTGGACGCGCAGGCTCAGCGGCCATTGCTCACGGGCCCAGCCGCTCCGCGGCATGTGGGATCCTCCTGGACCGGGGCACCAACCCGTGTCCCCTGCATCGGCAGGCGGACTGTCAACCACTGCGTCACCAGGGAAGCCCCATTTTAACCATTTTTAAGTGTACAATTCAGTGATGTTAAGTGCATTTACAATGTTGTGTAACCGTTGCCATTATCCACCTCTAGAACTTTTTCATCATTTTAGACAGAAACTCAGTAACCATTAAATAATAACTCCCCATTATCCCCTCTCCCTAGTCCCTGGTAACCAATATTTTATTTTCTGTCTCTATACATTTGCCTATTCTAGATACCTCCTCCTATAAGTAGAATCATACAGTATTTATCCTTTCGTGATTGGCTTATTTCACTTAGCATGATGTCCTCAAGGTCCATCCACTGTCATAACATGTATCTGAATTTCATTCCTTTTTAGGGCAGAATAATATTCCCTTGTATGTATAAACCACATTTGTTTATCTGTTCATCTGTTGATGGACACTTGGGTTGCTGCCACCTTTTGGCTGTTGTGAATAGTGCTGCTGTGAACATGGGCATACAGGTATCTTTTTGAGACCCTGCTTTTAATTCTTTGGGCTATATACCCAGAAGTGGAATTGCTGGGTCATACGGTAATTCTGTGTTTTGCCCTTGTTTTTTAAACAGCTTAAAAATTGTTGTGAGGTATTAGTCATATAACATAAATTTCAGCCTTGTGAAGTGTACAGTTCAGTGGTTTTTAGAATATTCACAAGGTTGTGCAATCATCCCCACTTGTCACTGATTTTTATGACCTCTTAGGAACCAGAGAGGGAAAGAGAGTACCTTGAAGGTGGCTTGGGTGTAAGGAAGGGAGCTTTCAGGATTAGTATGAGACTCTTTAAAAAAGAAGGATCGTTGTACCAAATCCTTGAAATGCCACTCAGGCTTTAGCAAGAATACTCTACCCATTGCAAGGCTTTAGGACCGACATTCAGAAAGGCTCCCCTGCTGCCTGACATATTTTCAGCTACTTATGAGGCCTCGTTTTATGGAACAGGATGTTGAATAACCTCACAAATGGGTCACCCTCATCAGGAATGCTCTGGAAGCCTGGTTGTGTAGAATGAGGCAGGCTTTTATGGGGCTTCTTGCTGCTTTGTTGCACCTCCCATGTTTGCTTTGTCAGATGTCCTTCCCTGGCTTGGAACTGGTTCTCTTCCTTCTCTGGTCTTGATCCCATATTCTGCAACTACTTGTGTTTCCAAACATGAAGCAGATTGTTGACAATAAATGCCTTAAATGTTTGATTTTTAGATTTCAGATTGCTGTGCTTTGAAGCAAACAATAAAACTCATCCACTTTTGTTATTACATACCATTCATACATACCAGGGTGCTCTGATTTTCACTCGTTCTGGTTGTGTACTTACGGTTTTTAACATTTTTGCTTTAGGGATGGTTTTATTGTGATTTTCTGATAGTTTGCCAGCTTTCTTTCTTTTCTTTCTTTTTTTTTTTTTTTGGTATACCATACAGTTTGCCCATTCAAAGTGTGCAATTCAGTGGGGTTTTTTTTAGCGTATTCACAGAGTTGTACAACCAGTACCACAATCAATTCCAGAATATTTTTATCACCCCAAAACAAATCGCACACCTATTGGCAGTCACTCCCCATTTCCTCCCAACCCCCAGCCCGAGGGAACCAAGCCACTAATGTACTCTGTCTCTACAGATTTGGGGCCAGCTTTCTTAGATCCTTGTTTAACAGTGATTTTCCCCCTGAAATTATAGTATAAGCCACCCATTCTGCCTTCTTTCCCTGTTGCGTCCTCGTCATCTCCCTTCCCTTCCCTTCCCTTCTCCTCCCCCCACCCCCTCCCCTTGCTTTTCTTTTGCCTCCCTCCCTCCCTCCCTTCCTTCCTTCCTTCCTTGCTTCCTTCCTTCCTTCCTTTCCTCTTCTTATATTAGCAGGTTAGCTGTAAATCCTTCTTAAGTAGCTCTCAAAGTGGATGAGTTGGTAGATGGGGCTCAGCTACAGGAATTCATGCAACAGATGGACAGACAGCCATTGTTGAGCCTTGGAATGCCCTTCTAACTCACCTGCCTTCATGCTGTCACTGTGAGGCTGGATTTCTTTTTTTCCCCCCAGTTTTATTGAGAAATAATTGACATACATCACTCTATAAGTTTAAGGCATATAGCATGGTGGTTTGATGTACGTACATAATGAAATGATTAGCACAGTAGTTTCATCTAATATCCATCTTCTCATGTAGATACAATAAAAACAAATAAAAAAGGGAAAAAGGAAAGAAATGTAATCCTTGTCATGACAACTTATAGGACTTACTCTCTTAGCAACTTTCCTGTGTATTGTGCAGTGGTGTTAGCTACAGCCATCGTGTTGTACGCTACATCTAGCCTAGTACTTCTTTATCTTGTAACTGGAAGTTTGTACCTTTTGACCCCCTTCCTCCAATTACCCCTCCCAGGTTGGCTTGCTTTTCTCTGGCTGGGCTGCAAGGACCTTGAGAGCCATGCCAGTCAGAGCCACAGGGCCAGAAGCTGCTCTGGGTTGGATCGGCCTTGCTGTGTGAACAAGTGCTGAGACTGAAATCAAATGTGCAGATTCTCGATGTGTAAATTCAGTCACTTGCTTCTTCTCTAACAGAAACAGTATTTAATAGTCACTAATGGTAGAGGAGTTTCAAAATCTGCAAATACCGTTGACCCTTGAACAAGGCAGGGGTTAGAGGCGCTCACCTCCCCACAGTCGAAAATCCGAGTATAACTTGTAGTCGATGCTCTGTATACATGGTTCCTCCTTATAGGCAGTTCTTCCGTACACGCGGTTCCGCATCCGCACATTCAACCAACGTGGGGTCATAGTACCATAGTATTTAATAGTGAAAAAGAAAATCCGTGTGTAAGTGGATCCGCACAGTTCAAACTCGTGTTGTTCAGGGTCAACTGTATCAGTCTGTAACACGCTAATCACTGTTGCTACTGGTGAGAAAATATTGGTTGCACTGGGACATAAGTAGTCTGCATTCAGCATAGCTTTTTGCTCGCTTTTTTAGCCAGATGCCCTGGGTTTGAATCCTGGTTCTGCTCCCTTTATTACCTAGGTGACCTTGAGCAAGTCAGTTCACCTTCCTGGAAGCCTCCTCTCGTCCTCTGTGGAAGGGGAGAATAATAAATCCAACTGCATAGCTTGTTGTGAGATTTAAATAAGAGAATGTGTGCACAGCATTTAATACGGTGCCTGGCCGAGAGTGAGAGCTCTGTAAATGTTAGCTGGTATTAAGGGGGCATCCTGTATTGTGTGCCTGCTGTACACAAGGTACCAGGGTAGGTTTTGCAAGGAATAAGCCAAAGCCTTGTGAATGGAATCTGAGCCCTGTTGAGGTTACAATCATGCCCAGATGGGCAGTTAATGCTGGGGAAGCAGAGGCTGGGCGACATGGACATTTTACTCATTTCTTTAGACTGTAAATTTTATTAAACAATTTTCAGGGCCTCCCTGGTGGCGCAGTGGTTGAGAGTCCGCCTGCCGATGCAGGGGATACGGGTTCGTGCCCTGGTCTGGGAGGATCCCATATGCCGCGGAGCGGCTGGGCCCGTGAGCCATGGCTGCTGAGCCTGCGCATCCGGAGCCTGTGCTCCGCAACGGGAGAGGCCACAACAGTGAGAGGCCCGCGTACCACAAAAAAAAAAAAAAAACAATTTTCATAAAACACCATGTTCATTATAAACAACAATGCAGGAAAGATTTGGCTAAGCTTAGCTTCTTGCTGGGAGTTATAGATGTTTTAATTTATTGTGGGCAAATTAAAACATTTTATCATTTACTCTTGGCCACTGGTAGCTTTAGTCAGGGCAAGCCATCTTGCTCAGAACAAATAAACTTGACAGAAGAGGGTAGTCAGGGTCCTGCTTAATGAATCTGCTAATGGTGTTTGGTGCCAAGGACCAGCAGCAGTGTCCGTTCGCAGGCTTGCTGTATCTGTCTCCCATTCCGTCCCATCTCCTACTGCTGCGATGGAGCGAGTACTAGCAGGCCCTCTCTTTGGAATTTCTGAGCCACGTGAGAGAGAGTGTGGTGTACTCTTAGAACAAGACCTGTCCTGCCTTTCCTGTGCACTTTGGTTGAGAGAAATAGTATAAGCTCCTGTTTGGGGGTTTGCTTATTTCTTAAAACAGAAAATGGTGATCATTCTGATGGCAGAGGTTTTGTATCAGTTTTAGCCTGAGAGACCACTTTTGACCTGGCTCTACATGTCAGAGTCAGCTGGAGACTGCAGGCTCGTCCTTCAGACCCCCAGGAGGACAGAGGCCAGGAGCCAGGCGTTAGAGCACCTCCCAGAGGCATCTTTATACGTAACCTCAGCCCCTTGTGTTGTCTTGGAAAAAGATCTTTTAGGCCCTCACTTTCCTGTCAGTAAAATGGGATGAATGACACCTGCTTCTTGGGGTTGTATTAAGGATTAGAAAAATACATCTGGGACTTCCCTGGTGGCGCAGTGGTTAAGAATCAGCCTGCCAATGCAGGGGACACGGGTTCAAGCCCTGGTCCGGGAAGATCCCACAGGCCCCGGAGCAACTAAGCCCGTGCGCCACAACTACTGAGCCTGTACTCTAGAGCTCGTGAGCCACAACTACTGAGCCTGTGTGCCACAACTACTGAAGCCCGTGAGCCACAACTGCTGAGCCTGCGTGCCACAACTACTGAAGCCCGTGCACCTAGAGCCCGTGCTCCGCAACAAGAGAAGCCACCGCAATGAGAAGCCTGCGCACCTCAACGAAGAGTAGCCCCTGCTCACCGCAACTAGAGAAAGCCCGCGCGCAGCAACAAAGACCCAACACAGCTAAAAAATGAATAAATGAATAAAAATTTTAAAATATATATTTAAAAAAATACATCTGAAGCACATAGCACGCTGCCTTCCATGGGTCAGAGCTGTTGCGTAGCCATTCTATGCCTGAAAAAGACTGGTGAGTTTGGTTTGTGGCCCCTTCAAATGACCACAAAGACCAGCCCAGTCAATTTCTTTTTCTTTTCTTTTTGTTTTTGTTTTTTTGGCCGTATCGTGTGACATGTGGGCTCTTAGCTCCCTGAGCAAGGATCACACCTGCGCCCCATTCAATGGAAGCATGGAGTCTTAACCACTGGACCACTGGGGAAGTCCCAGGCAATTTCTTTTGGCCAGAATAACATCCCTCAGTTATTTCATCCAGGGAGAGAAGAAACGTGTGACACGTAGCTGACACTCCTCTATCCCATCTGCCCCATGCCAGACTCAAGTCACCACCTGATCCCACGCTCCAGGCAGACAGCTGCCAGTTGGTCAAGGTCAGTAGGAGAGACACAGTCGGGTTGTCACCCCTGCAGCATGTCGTGTAGGCGAGGCTGCTGACCTGCACCCCCCTGCTCTATGGCAGTGCCGTTTGAATGTCCTGTCTAAACCCAAGCCCAGCTGAATGACAACCTGGTAACACTCTTTGCTCTATTTTTACAGCGGCTGTAGTCTTTTCTCCTTGTCATCTATGTTAGTCCTCGTTTCCTTCTAGCTTCTATTTCAGCAGCATCTCTTTTAGTGCAAAAATCCCCAGAAGGTATTTCTACAAACAGCCTTTACAGAATCTAAGGACAGCACTTAAAAGCAGCTCTTGGCCCACTCCACAGACATTTATGAGTGCCTGACGTGTGCCGGCCTGTGATGTGTGACAGAGCCAACACAGCCCTAGTTTTCCAGAGCTCAGTCTGAAAAAGAAAAAAGTGGACAGACCATTTTTTTATTTAGTTCTTCCCTCCACCCTGTGGCAAAGGCAGGACTAATCTCAATTTACAAGGAAAAAGGAGGCTGAGAGAGCTGTTTAAGTTTATTCAGCAGCTGGTGCCCGGGACCAGGTTCACTTTCAGCAGCATGCTGGTCCAGGCTTTGTTTGGGGACACCACTGGCTGGCGGCGGGGCATCCACACAGGAGGATGAACAGCGGGGCACGCTGTTGACTGCATTCCCCACAGCTATACCTTCTTTCTTCAGAGCTGGGGTTTTGGGGTAGTCAGCACCAGGGCCAGGCTTTGAGTCACTTCTAGCCTGAGTCGTTCTTGGTGGTTCCATTCCCCTTTGCCATGTATTCACTCTCCTGGCCTCGCTTGCAGCCATGGAACCCAGTACCAGCCAGGGAGACTTAAAGGGAAGACCACTGGAGATCTTCCTGGCATCCAAGAGAAATGAGCATGAGGAGGGAGCCTCTTCCTCCCTGTTTTGGCTCTTCCCCTCTTCATTCCGCCTTGCCCGCTCTCCTGCGAGAAGATAATGCTGGTGCCGTGGCAGCATCCTGTGATCAGGAGGGGAGACACACTGCAGATGGCCGAATGGAAAAGCAAAAGGATCTCGGATCCTTCATCTTCCAAGCACTGAAGTCTTCCAACCAAGACTTTTCCTAAATACCTCTTGATAAACGAGATCACAAATGTCTTTGTGGTTAAAGCGTTTTAAGGTGGGGCTTCTCAGAGTGTGGTGCGTGGAGGGTGACATCATCATCACCTGGGAGCTTGTCTGAAGTGCAGATTCCTGGGCCAGACCCCAGCCCTACTGAATCAGGATCTCTGGGTGTGGGGTCCAGCTTTTTTTTTTTTTTTTTTCTTTTTGCGGTACGCGGGCCTCTCACTGTTGTGGCCTCTCCCGTTGCGGAGCACAGGCTCCGGACGCGCAGGCTCAGCGGCCATGGCTCACGGGCCCAGCCGCTCCGCGGCATGTGGGATTTTCCTGGACCGGGGCACGAACCCGTGTCCCTTGCATCGGCAGGCGGACTCTCAACCACTGCGCCACCAGGGAAACTCGGGGTCCAGCATTTTTGTTTTTACACGCCCTCAAGGTGATTCCGATGCAAACTCGAGTTTGAGAGCCACTGGTTTAAGCCCTTGTAGCTTTCCTAAAACTGACCCCGGCGGGCTCGATAAGGGAAGGGCTGCCATTACCAGTGAGTTCTCCTTGTCCCGATGAGGTCCAAGTTCGTCTCCACTGGCCGCCAGTGGCTGTGACACAGATCTGTTGGCTCAGTGGCTTTAATGATGCTTTTTCTAGGGGGGGCCACAGTCGGACCTGCCTGGTTCTGGGGTGTCTGTGTCTGGGTCTGCCACTTCCTGAAGAGCCCCGGAAGTATTTTGCCCTCAGAACCAAATGGGACAAATATAGGTATTTTATTGTTTTCCCCGAGTAAAAGAATTCTTTTATTCAGTAAGTAGAGGGTGATGGAGAAGACACCAGACTTAAGGGTCTCACACATGTGTGAATGGAATGACATCTGAGGTGTTCAGACAACAGATACTTCCTGGGAGCCTGCTCTGGGCTGAGTGCTGGGAAGACAGTGGTAGAGAAAATAAAAGGGTGTGTGGAGCTGGAGTACCACAGCTGCAAAGATGAACAGGGATGGGGCTGTGGGGGCATGTAGAATTGTCCCTCCTGGGATACCCGGGTAGATCAGGGAAGGCTTCCTGCAGGAAGTAGCTACACTCATCTGACAATACTAAGTGTGTGCTGGGGTCGGGGAGAGAGCGTTCCAGGCTGGGGTCAGGGCTTGTGCGAAGACCTGGAGGTGAGAGAGACCAGGAGATCAGTGTGGCAGGAAGGCAGAGTCACCTGGGAAACAGTCCTGTTCAAGCTCTCAGACCCAGGGACGCATCTGAGAAGCAGGTTGATATGTAGACAGAATGATATTTAAATGATTTATTAATGTGAACTGGCCTCTTACTGTCTTAAATGGAAATAATTTACTTACTGCTTTTTATTATGGCCCATTAAATGCTGCTTGGAGGAAGCAGGCCATGTCACGACCACTGCTGTCATCTCCCCTCCCTGTCCTGCCCTGTTCTCGGTTTTATTGATATATACTCATTCCTGTGAGCAGAGGCACTCACTAACTATTTATTTGGGACCTTCATGTCACTAGGCCTCCCTTTCTTGCCCCCATCAAGTGGACTAAAGTAGTATTTCCCTCTGTTGTCCGACCCTAGGAACCATCTGGGCGGCTTGTTACAAATTCAGGTTCTCTGCCTCCTCCTGGGAGATGCCAGTTCGCCAGGTCTGAAGAGGAGTTTGGGAGCCTGTATGTTTTAAATTAGTTTTATTGAGTATATATATATTTATTACACATAGATTTGTGTGTATAATTGACATACAAAGAAAATGCACCTATTTTAAGTGTACTGATAGCCGTGCCTTAACGAATGTATACACCTCTCACTATCACAGCCTCTTGCAGACACGCTTCACCCTCAGCCCCAGGCAGCCTCTGATCTGCTTTCTGTGACTGTAGATTAGTTTTGCCGCTTTTAACATTTCATATCAATGGAGTCATGTACAGAGTACTCTTTTCTCTCTGGCTTCTTTCACTTAGTATGTTTTTGAGATTCATCCATGTTGTGTGTATATATAAGTAATTCATTCACTTTATTGCTGAAGGGTAGTTCTCTCACTGAGAATGTGCTAGTGTTTTTGCTGCATTGCCACTTCAGCCATTCTCTTGCTAACGCACAGTTGTTTTGTTTCCAGTTTGGGGTCATTATGGACAGAGATACTGTGAACATTCAGGTACAAACTGCTTTGTGGACACATGTTTGCATTTGTCTTGGGTAAATCCCTAGGAGTGGGCTTGCTGGGCCATATGATACATGAATGCTCTAACTGGGAAAGGAGCTGCCACACTTTTCCTAGGTGCTTGTACCAATTGACATTCTCACCTACAGTGTAGGAGAGGGCTAGTTGCTTTGCATCCTTGCAACCACTTGGTATGGTCGATTTTTTGTTGGATTAAAATTTTTTTTGCCATTCCAGTGGTTGTATAGTGATTTGTCACTGTGGTTTTACTTTGCATTTTCCTGCTGATTGAAGATTGAGCATCTTTTCATGTGCTTCTTGGCATGTGAAATGTCTGTTCACATCTTTTGCCCATCTTTTAAAATTGTTTGCTTATTTAGCTGTAAGAATTTTTTGTTTGCTTATATTTTATTTCAGAATTATACATGTTTATTCACAAGTAAGATTGGTCAGTAGTTTTCTTTTTTATGTTAAATTCGGGTGTTTTTAAAAATAATTTTTCATTATATTCTGGGTGTAAGTTCTTGTCACACATCTGTACTGTGAATATTTTCTCTTTGTCTGGTTTGCCTTTTCATTTTCTTAATGGTGTCTTTTGAAGAGCAGAAGACTTAAATTTTGATGAAGTTTGATTTATCAATTTTTTTCTTTTATAGTTTGAGCTTTTTGTGTGTTCTAAGAAATCTTTGCCTATGTTTTCTTCTAGAAGTTTTATAGGTCCATTTTGAGTTTTTATATATGATGCAAGGTATGGATCAAGGTTCATTGTTTTGCATATGGATGTCCACTTGTTCCAGCACCATTTGTTGAAAAGACTGTTCTTTTCCCATTGCATTACCTTGACACCTTTGTCAACTATTCAGCTGTTCGTGTATGTGTTGGTCTATTTATGGACTCTCTGTTGTATCCTGTTGATCTATGTGTCTGTCCTTATGCCAATGCCAATACCACACTGTCTTGATTACAGGAATCTGTATTTTTAAAAAGAATCCCTAGACGGTTCTCATGATCATGTCCATTCGGGAAACATGTATTAGATTTTTCTAAGGATCCTTCTGGTGATGACAGTCTTAAGTCTGTTTATTCCTGCCAGCACAGGCTCAATTTGTATCCCAACTCCTTGCTACTCAGAGTGGGGTCTAAAGGCAAGCAGCATCAGCAACACCCAGGAGCTTGTTCAAGATGCAGACTGTGGCCTTGCCCCAGACCTACTGAGTAGAACTTGCATTGTAACGAGATCCCCCGGCGTTCCCATCAAAGTTACACAGCACTTTTCTAGGTGTCACTACCCTGAAGCGGGGCTTTACAGATTTTTGGATCACAAATGACTCCACAGTTAGAAACACATATAACAACGCACATGTCAATGTAGCTGAAACGGGTCTTTACAAAAGGATGCTTACCCTTCCTACCTGTTCCTTTCCTCTCCGGCCCTTTTCCTCCCTCCCTCCCTTTCTTCCTGTTATAGCTTTCTTGAGGTGTAATTTATGTACTGTAACATCACCCATTCTCACTGAACAGTTTGCGTTTATATGGTTGTGCAGCTCTTTCCACAATCAAGGTTTAGAATACTTTCATCATCCCCAAAGATTCCCTTTTGCCTCTTTACAGTCAATTCTACGCTATTTAAAATACTGGTAGCTAGAGTGAAGTAAGTCAGAAAGAGAAAGACAAATACTGTATGCTGACACATATATATGGAATTTAAGAAAAAAAAAGGTCATGAAGAACATAGGGGTAAGACAGGAATAAAGACACAGACCTACTAGAGAATGGACTTGAGGATATGGGGAGGGGGAAGGGTAAGCTGTGACAAAGTGAAAGAGCGGCATGGACATATATACACTACCAAATGTAAGGTAGATAGCTAGTGGGAAGCAGCCGCATAGCACAGGGAGATCAGCTCGGTGCTTTGTGACCGCCTGGAGGGGTGGGATAGGGAGGGTGGGAGGGAGACGCAAAAGGGAGGGGATATGGGAACATATGTATACATATAACTGATTAAATTTGTGATAAAGCAAAAAAAAAAAAAAAAAAAAAAAGAGAAACAACAAAAAAAAAAAAATAAAATAAAATAAAATAAAATAAAATACTGGTAGCTACCTACAGTTTACAAAGAGTCCCAGACTTGAGTTGGACCAGCCGTGCAGCAGCACTGCTCAGACTTAGCTAGAAGTGTCTTCCTATTGGGCTTCCAAACGCAGAACTACTTTTACACGGGACGTTATTTTTATATATTTCTGTCACATAATAATGCATCATATATGTATATGAGCTTTAATGTGTAGAAATTAGCTGCTGAATCCATAAGTTTAAAGAACCTCAACCTTCTTAAACCCCTTGAGTTGATTTATTCTATGTATTTTTGAGCCTGGACTAGCTGGTTGTGGGTTAAACCATGACGGTTTGCAGAGAGGTGAAAAGATTCCTCAAGTATTTTGCTCAGCAGTGGTTAGTCACATGTGTCTGAAATATTGTAATTTCTGAAAATAGAGAGGGCTAGGTTTGTGGTTTTCTCGTCTGAGGCAGGTTCTAAAGGTCCTTTCCTTAGGTGAGTTAGAAGCTCGGAGTTGAGTACATATTGTAGGTTTCTGTTGTGAATGTGGAATGTATTTTCCTCTGCATTCAGTGCCTTTAAGGCAATGCCTTGCCTTTCACCTCTAGGCAGCTATCAGGCCCCCTCTCTGTACTTCTAGAGTCAGACAGCTTGAGTTTGCATCTCACCTCTGCCATTTACCAGTTGTGTGACCCCAGAAAAGTGTTTAACCTCTCAATTACTCCATCTGGAAAACAGGGTCAGTAATAGTACTTACCTCATAGATTTGTCGGGAAAATTAAATGAGCTTATGGGGCTTCCCTGGTGGCGCAGTGGTTGAGAGTCCGCCTGCCGATGCAGGGGACACGGGTTCGTGCCCCGGTCCGGGAAGATCCCACATGCCGCGGAGCGGCTGGGCCCGTGAGCCATGGCCGCTGAGCCTGCGCGTCCGGAGCCTGTGCTCCGCAACGGGAGAGGCCACAACAGTGAGAGGCCCGCGTACCGCAAAAAAAAAAAAAAAAAAAAAAATTAAATGCGCTTAGAATGCAACATCAGTCGTGCTTATCATCATCATTGTTGTTGTCATCACCATCGTTAGTCTCTTTAGCTATTTTCTTTTTTTTTTTTTTTTTTTTTTGCGGTACGCGGGCCTCTCACTGTTGTGGCCTCTCCCGTTGCGGAGCACAGGCTCCGGACGCGCAGGCTCAGCGGCCATGGCTCACGGGCCCAGCCGCTCCGCGGCATGTGGGATCTTCCCGGACCGGGGCACGAACCCGTGTCCCCTGCATCGGCAGGCGGACTCTCAACCACTGCGCCACCAGGGAAGCCCCCCTTTAGCTATTTTCTAAGCTCCCCAGATTCCTTTACAACCAAACTTACCACTTGCTATTTCTATCACAGATGCCTATTTGTGTAGTATCTACCTCTTTGGGCTAGAATGCATTCTTCCCTTTCTGTTCCGCTCCTGTTCATATCCCCATGAACCCTCATCTGGATTATTCATTTACTGTGTAGCTCATATGGGGGGACAGGGTTTCTGTGCGTCAGGCCCTGGACCTGCCTGGGTGGGCTGGGAGGACAGGATTGGGTACAGGGGTGGCCTCAGCGGTGTGAAGGTCAGAGCAAAAGGGCAGTGTGGAGAGGGCTCCACGAAGGACCAGGCTGTACCACAGGGCTCCCCTGTACTTGAACTGCCTTTAGCTTTTACATGTTCCCAGTGGACGGCTCTCTGCAAAGAGTGAAGGTCTGAGAGCCAGATGGACCGAATGCCTTGTTATCAGCTTGAATGATCACCTGGAGGAAAACTTCAGAAAGTGTTTTACCCGATACCTGCTCTTTGTCCTTGTTTCTTATGTTTGGTACCCATCTCAGCTGTGGTGTGGGGGGGACCTTCATACCCTGTCCTAGGCAGAGAACTCCAATTTTGAAACCTCAGAAGATTGATACTGTGCTCCATGAAAGTTCTCGGTGCCGTATTGATGAGTGAAACCTTGGGTTGCCTTGGGAACAGAGACGTCCTTCCTGTTACTATAAAAAGGGACACAGTGGCTGCAGTCGTGAGGCAACCTACATTTTACTGATTCTTTATGGTAAAGTGCCCAAAGTGAAATGCTGTATTTTTAAAATAACTTTGATGAAATACATAATATTTCCTTTTAGTGCTGATCAAATCAAGTAAACCCACTTTTCACATGCTTATGGGATTTAACAGGAATCAGAGCTGCTCCATCCATCTCTCTTCTCCCCCTCTTCCCTGATCCCCACCTATAAGGGCAGGATAATTGTTGTAATTATATTGCCTTTGCCTCCCTTGTGGATTAGCACCGTGGTTTCACTGTGCTGCCATCCAAGAAAGAGGCACTGGGACAGTTTGTTCCATGATGACTGTTACGAAACCCTTACCACTGCTGTTAATGCCTTTAGCCTACCTAGGGGAACAAGTTGTGCCTGTTGGTGATGTCAAACACCTGTAAGATATTTATTCTCTATTTTTGAAGAAGAATTTAAAAAATACAGTGGATATTACTATAAATTGCTATGGTTTTTAACAAACTTGCCCAAATGAGAATCATGTTTATTCTGTATTTATCATTTTCTAGTTTTTTTCATACTACTGTGTATTGATGTGGCAGGAACCAAGCTGTATTCAGTGTAGAGGAGGTTTTTCTACTTCTTACATGCAGCGCAGCTTACTAGAGCAGGGTTTCTCAAACTCGGCACGACTGACATTTTGGGCTGGGTAACTCTTTAGTGTGTATGTCAGGGCAGCATCCCTGGCCTCAATGTACTAGATGCCAGTAGCATGCCTCCCCCCAATTTGTGACAACCCAGAATGTCTCTGGACATCTCCAAGTGTTTCCTGGAAGACATGATCACCCCTGGTTGAGAACCCCTGTACTAGAGTGTAAGGATCATATAGCGTGCTGTTTTTAAAGGCAGTGGTCATGTAAGCACTGGTTTGGGGTCAGCTGTAATAGAAATGTGTGTAGTGACCTTTAAAGTGTGACAATCTGGCTAATTTTAAATGATGTGAGGGGCTTCCCTGGTGGTGCAGTGGTTGAGAATCTGCCTGCCAATGCAGGGGACACACGTTCGAGCCCTGGTCCGGGAAGATCCCACATGCCGCGGAGCAACTAAGCCCGTGCACCACAACTACTGAGCCTGCACTCTAGAGCCCGTGCTCTGCAGCAAAAGAAGCCGCCGCAACGAGAAACCTGTGCACCACAATGAAGAGTAGCCCCTGCTCGCCGCAGCTAAAGAAAGCCCGCACGCAGCAACAAAGACCCAACAGAGCCAAAAACAAAAATAAAATAAAATAAATTAATTAAAGAAAAAAAGCTTTAAAATAATGTGAATCCAAAACTGGGTTGCTGTGATCGGCTACCATGCTTAAGTAGCAGCAGCATATTGTTATTCTTTGGTGATGGTACTTGCAGGTAAAAGACAACATGCAGGATTTGAAAATACATGTATGTTTCTATCTTCCTGCCATGAGAAAGGAGAGAAACAGTGACAGCCACAGCAGGCAAGGCAGCCATGCTCAGACACAGCTGTAGAGCACAGAAGGGCATTTGTCGGGCGTTGTCTTGAATGGCAGGGGCCTTTTCCGTGAACAGCCCAAAGAGGAGCCTGCACATAGCCGTAAACCTTGGGACTTCACCTCTGAAGGCCTTGTTGTTTTACTCGGCAAAAATCATTCCCAGAAACAAATAGCAAGATTCACGTTTTGCCTTTTCTCTTGTCAGCATCACAATCTGTAATCTTACTGTTTTCAAAATAAACTTGTCCAGCAGCAGCAATAAGTAGAACTTTAAGATTTATGTGCCTTTTGGTTTTCTAAAGAGGCATTTAGATAGGGTGAAGTGGGGTAAATTTAATTAGCAAGCTGGAAGTTCTGCAAGGCTGTTAGAAAGGCATGCCAGACTGCCCTGCACGACGCTGAGTGAGGGCATACCTTTTGCTCTGCCCTTGAGACTTAAAAAGAATCTAGTTGAGCCAGGAAGCTGTTTCTGCCTCAAGGCCTCAAAGTGCCCTTGAAGATGGTCCTTGTTTAGGGACGCCAGATGCAGGGCCTGTAGGTTGGGACGGGGCCAAGCAACCCTGCTAGGCATGCTTTTCTGGGAGAAAAGGAACAGGAGGTTCCTTTCAAAATTCAACTTTCAAAATTCTTAATATGCCTTCAAGTTGTGTGCAGTACAAAGAGTGATGTTTTTTTTCTAGCCTTTTTATTTCCCCTTTGTATTTTGTTTCAAAACTGAGGAATCTTTTTGGAGCCACAGCCTCAAGCACCGCACTGATGCCTCTGGTTCAGTTCCGGTAGCCCTGTCAGTGGCCCCTTGTGCTGGCATAACTGGAGCCATCTCCGACGTGGGGCTGAGCCGCCCAGAGCTGAGACTGCGAATAGAGGGGTCTGCAGCGGGAGGAGGGTTCACTTGGGATGCTTGTGTTGCTCAGGAGTGGTAAAGTTCAGGTCTGGACCCTAGTGAGGTGACCGAGGAGAAGCAGGCAGCCGGGGAACAAGGGGCTGTCCTCTTAGGGGGGCCTGAAGGCTCCTGCCAACCCTGTAACAGGGAGGGTGGAGAGACCCCCAACACCTGGCACATATCAGTGTGGGAAACACTCCGGAAACAAGGAGAGAATCAGGGGTTTTCTGGCCTCTGCCTCGCTCATGCTCAGGGGCGGAGCTCTCCTCACAGTAGGGACTCGGGATCTGATGGGCACCTGGGCCAGGAGTGGCGTGAAGATTGGCCAGAAGGGTCTCCAGTGACCCTTTGGGATCCTTTACACATCTTTTACTTTCATCATCATTAAACATACACACCACCCTGAAGAGAACACCAAATGGCAGTACTAATAATGGGAATGCTGCAGTTCATTTCTCTTTACCAGCTTTTACCTGCTGGATTCGGTCCACAGTTTCAGAGAAGTTTTTAAGTCTCTTGTACTTTGTTGCTGAAAAAAGCAAATAAGAAGAGTGATCTTTTTTCCCCCGTGCCTGGCGCTCGTTGCAGATGTCCAAGGCCCTTCTGAGTCCCCAGTGTAAACAACCACTTCCCCTGTGGTGCGCAACCCCGGAACCCGCCTCTGCCCACCACTGAAGGACAGTCCTGGGTTAGGCTTAGGAACAGTGATGCCTGGCCTTTCCTGAGCACAGCAGGCAGCGTTCTGAGCGCACTGCGTGCGCACACACCCTCTGTCTCTGTCTCTGTCTCTCTCTCTCCCACCCTCCTCCCTCCTCCCCCCTTCCCTCCTTTCCGCCTCCGTCTCCCTCTCCATGGTGCTCCAGGATATCTGTGGGAGTGGAACCTGAGCCCGCCTGGCTCCAGAGCACTAACGCTCGCTCAGGCACTGAACCCAGCTTCTTCTCCATACTTGCTGGGGGATAGGAGGGCTTTTCAAAGGTCATTCTCTCTGCAGATTGGAGCCTTACCCCTTGATTGGAGCAGGTTAGCCTCTGGATGCTCATGCCAAAGCTCCCTGTGTCAGAGCTTCTCAACCTCTAAAGGACCCTGAGGCCAACCTCCGATGCCTGGTCCTGTGTGCCCCGTCCTTGGGAGAAACCTCTACACTTGCTCTGCTGTCTGTGTTCGCACCCTTTTCGGGTGCCAGTCCCCAGTTCCCTCTTTCTGGGTCATCACCCTGGACTGGATGGGTCGAGTCCACATGCCTGTGGCTACAGGTGGTTCTGTGATGATGAGACGCACACAAGGCAGGGGAGCCTGGAGGTGGAGGACAGGAGGTTGGGAGTTCGGCCCTTAGCATGGAGCCACCCAGCTACCTCACGAGCCCCACGCTTGGCTGGGGAAGGGGCACAGAATACGCCACCCAAAATATCCTCTTTGGCATAGGGTTATTCTGAGAAACTACAGACACCAGAGAAGCTCTGAAAACAGTAAAAGTTACCGTTTTGTGAAGGAAATCTGCATTAGAAAGTGGGGGCCTGTACGAGGAAGACAGCTATCTGAGAGACTTACCTGCATTGCAGGGCAACCTGTGTTTACCAAACACTTCCTCCTCTCACCTTCCATGAATTCCACCCCACACACACATCTTTCCTTTGTCTTTAGCTGCAGATGGTATTTAAGGCGGTGGTTCGGGCCATCTTGGAGAGTGTTACTGTTTTCCTGGGAATCTCCTATGTGTACATGACGTATATATTTAATAAACTTCTGTCTGTATTGCAGGGGGTCCCAGCCAAGAACTCAGAAGGGTAGACGGGAAATTATGTAGGTTTCATTTAACTAACAAGTCATGTTGTGAACAGAGTGCGATGTGCATATTGGGTCCTTTTGAAATGATATATATGTGTATTAAGTTTATTGTAGAAACACAGGAGTCCAGGTAACTCCTGCTTCCCAGATGAGGAGACAGGGTGGGAGGGAAGTTCTGCATCTCGGTGCTCAGTAGATAATTAATCGAGTTGAATTTTTCTACCTGTTGGTTGTCTTCTTTTAGCTACCTTTGGCTTTGTTCACCTCACCTTCTAAGTGAATTGTCAGCCCAGCAGAGCAAGTCTTAGAATGGAAACTGGGACCTCTTAGGAAGCTGTAGGGGGTTTCCTGGGGGAATTTTGTGGGGTTCTTGGAGAGACTGAAGGGTGGAGCTTCAGATTCCGTGGCCTGGGGCCCGGGGCCCAGTGCGTGGCTGCCACAGCTTGTTTGGTCCGTGTCCTCATGTATCATCAGGAGAAGGGAGCCACCTGTGACCCCTGCTGCTGGGTGTTTTCACAGCGCCCCCCTGCCCGCTGCAACCGCAACCCTGGGAAGTAGGTAGTAATGCTCCTATTTGTAGAGGAGGAGCCCGAAGCTCTGAGATGTGAAGCGATTACTCTCCAGTTCCCTTGACTGGGGCACTATTGGACAGGCCACACAGATGGAGCCTCCGAGAAGCCTCCAGGACGGAGCTTTACATGTGAATGGGGAAGTGATCCAAATGGAGACAGTTCTTCTGGTGGCTGTAGAAAGAGGCACGCCTTTTTTGGACAACAGTAGCTGGGATCCAGTGTAGGATGGAGACAGTTAAAGGCATGAGAACGGCAGGTAACGTGACCCTGGAAGAGAACGGCTGTCAAGGCAGGGTCCAGAACCAAGGAGCTGGCTTGTTAGACCCCTTCTCTCCGAAATCACCAGGTGCTCTTGAAGAGCCCTGCAGCTCGAGCCAGTCCCTGGGCCTTTGCAGGTGACTTCCGTTCCCACGCCAGCCCTGCTGAGGTGTACCTCCTGTCTCCCATCCGATGCTGCCCTTGGAGTCCAAGTCCTCTCACCCCTTCACGGAGCTGCAGTGAGGATGCGGTTACCTGGGAGATCCAGGGTTGTTCTTTGCAGCCTTGGGCACTAATGAAATACGGCAGGTCAGCCAGCACTGAATTTTTGCCTTTTCTGTGTGTCATTGCCATTGTTGTGGCATTAAAAAACAGGTATCATACACTAAAATGCACACCTTTCAGGTGTGCCATCAGGTAAGTTTAACAAATGCATGCGTTGTCTTGGCCCAGGCTCCCCCTCATTAGCACAGTAGTCCTCCAACAGTCAGGGGCCCAGCCTGCCTGGGAGGGCTCGGGGCAAGCTGCAGACCCTGCTGATTTGAAAGCAGGATTTAAAGATCAGGGGGATCGGGGCTAATTCTGGACTGTAGCAGTAGCCGTGCTGGTGGATGGGGGGATGGTGACAATGATACTGATGAACACTAATGCTTTCTGAGAGCTTAATATGCCCTAAGCACTTGTATTTACATTTTCACCTAAGGGCCCTATCTAAACCAATGATGACGACGATGGTGATACCGTTAGCTAATATTTATTAGGCATTTAGTAGTGCGAAGAGCTTTACAGATATTCTCCTTTAAGCTTCACATTACTCTATGACACATGTACTATTATTATCCCTATTTAATCTGTGAGAAAACTGAGGCTTGGACACTTCCCCAGTGGTCACACTATTAAGTGCCTGCTAAGCAGGGATTTGACAGAATCCAGGCAGAGCTCCTTTTCTTACCACGCTCCTTTGTGCATCCCGGGAAGAACAGCTCCCAGTTTCTGGGCACCTGGATCCCTAGATCAGTGCTCTTTCCTTCAGGTGGCCTTCCCTCTCGGTTTTGAGTTGATGACTGTCAGCTTGGGAGTCAACCAGACTGGCTTCAAATCCAAGCACTGCTACTCAGCAGCTGTGACTTTGGACAGAGGTCTTAACCTCTGTGGGTCTCACTTTCTTCATCTGAAAAAAGGGGGTATGTCTCACCTCCTAGGATTATTGTGAACAGTAAATAACATTTGGAGAGTGTAATGCCAGGCAGGAGATAGCTGCTTAATAAATGGTACCTTTAGAACAAAACAGGCTAGCCCATGAACATTTGTACAGTTCCCCAAACTGGGTGCAGTTGAATTTTATAACTTGGTGTGTTTTCATTTGCTCCTGGGAGTTTGAGTTGCTGTGGCAGGAGTTCCTGGATTGGCTGATTACATGTATATGAATATAACTAGGCAATTTACTGTTGAAATGATGAAGAGCAGCGTCATCATATGCCGCCTTCACAATTAGTGTTTGTGAAATGTCATCTATGTATTCTTTTTTTAGTAAGATGTTACTTGTCCTACTAAAGACAGGATCTCATTTCTACTGAATTACCGGAAGGGGCATGTCTGCATGTGTAGACATAAATAATGGTTGGTAACTGATAACCTTTGCAGAAGATGAGAAATCAATGGCATGTATGCCTGTTTCTAGTGTAGTTTTTATAGAAAAGGAATGCTCACCATGGTTTTAGCCTCGCAGCGTTGCATGCACTGTGTCTCATCACCCACGTTAGGAAAGGTAGTGTGTTTGTTTTTCAGGCCTGTGTGCAGGAGACCCCATTAGCAGAAGAGGGAGAGCAGTAACTAGGGACAGGCAGGCTAGACTAGCTTGATTTGCTGTGCTCCTGCTGTGTGCTAGATACGGTTCAGCAGTGCCTGCCTGTGAGCTTTCATTGCATCGTCACTGTAAGAAAGGCACTACTGTTTCTCCATCTCACAGAGGAGGAGACTTAGAGCAGTTGCTATAGGAATTCGCTGTTGTGCTTTCCTTCTTCCAGTAACCCTGTGAAATTGGTGTGGATTGATGACGATTATGTGCCAGGTTCCAGGTTCCAGGGCGAGGAGGATGCGATCCGAGATCCATTATTGTTTGACCCAGTGTCAAAGTGCTATACTCTTCATGATTGTTTGGACTTCACCCAATTCTGCACTTTAAAAAACAAAAACAAAAAACTGGCCATTCTCTGGGACTTCTCTGGTGGTTCAGTGGTTAAGACTGTGCTCCCAATGCTCGGGGCCTGGGTTTGACCCCTGGCCCAGGAACTAGATCCCACATGCATGCTACTGCTAAGAGTTTGCATGCCACAACTAAGAAGCCGGTGAGCCACAACTAAGGAGTCCTCGAGCCGCAACTAAGGAGCCCGCCTGCCGCAGCTAAGACCCAATGCAGCCAAATCAATCAATCAATCAATATTTTAAGAAAAACAACTGGCCATTCTCTTAGCTGTGCAATTGTGATTTAAGAAAATCATTCAGGAAGCATTTAAATCATTTAGTAATACTCATCACATCTACATTTTTCTGGGAAATTTAATTCAGTTAGCTGTTTTAAAGGAAACTTCTAGGAATTTAGCGTATTTTATAAAAACATAATAGCAGCTTAGATTTGTGTATATTTTTATGTAGTTCCCTATTTCTCCACTTTTCTTTTCAAGGACTTTTTGGTATCTGTATACATTTTTTTTTAAGAAGATGTTGGGGGTAGGAGTTTATTAATTAATTTATTTTTGCTGTTTTGGGTCTTCGTTTCTGTGCGAGGGCTTTCTCTAGTTGTGGCAAGCGGGGGCCACTCTTCATCGCAGTGCGTGGGCCTCTCACTATCGCGGCCTCTCTTGTTGCGGAGCACAGGCTCCAGACGCTCAGGCTCAGTAGTTGTGGCTCACGGGCCTAGTTGCTCCGCGGCATGTGGGATCCTCCCAGACCAGGGCTCGAACCCGTGTCCCCTGCATTAGCAGGCAGATTCTCAACCACTGCGCCACCAGGGAAGCCCTGTATACGTTTTTTAAAAATGTCTTTTGATACCTGGGTATCTATACCTTTATCCTATAGTAGTCAATGACTTTTGAACATAAATGCTAGTTCCAGGCCTGCCTCTTTTAAGAAGTATAAATTATGACATCATCCTTGAAAGAGACACCTTGGAAGTAATGAATTTGATGGTGATAGGGTAATAGTGACTTTTTCTCTCCAATGAAAAGAGAACTTAAGCCAATTCAGAAGATTATAGTAGGTGAGAAATGGATTAGATCAGTGGTTCTCAAAGGATGGTCCCTGGAAGAGTAGCATCAGCATCACCTGGGAACTTATTAGAGATACAGATTTTCAGGCCCCACCCAGACCCACTGAATCAGAAGCTCTTGGGGTGGGACCCAGCAACCTTTTTTAAATAAGCCCTCCAGGGAATTCTTTGGATATGTGCTAAAGCTTGAGCATCACTGAATTCATGCTCTCTACTCTGCCCTCCACCAAAAATTCTCAGGTAAGCTACTGGGAGAAATGACATCTTCCCAAACCACAAATTGCAGTTGAAGCCACCTAGTTCTGCTCTTGTCAGAGACAGAAAATGGAATAAATGGCCACTGAAGGGTCTCTGTAACCTTGCAATTATCTTGGGGTTAGTTCCTGCCTAGGTATTTGTTTTTAAAATAAATATCCCAAATAAATACTAGAACGCCATGTGGTAGACAAAGAAATAGAAGTCAGTAGTCAAAAAAGAACAAAAGCAATTCAGATCTTTACTGGAGATTAGAAAAGTGTCAGAGGATTGAATTCTAACCTACTGCTCTTTGCCTATTCGTGCATGCGCGTGCGCACACACACACACACACACACACCCTTCTGAGAGTCTCTGAAACCCTTCCTGTGCTCACCTCCCAGGCAGAGTTCTCTCCAGAGGCAGCCTAACATGGCTCCAGGCTCCCTTGTCCCCCATCTCTCAGTTCCTTCTCTCATTTGCCCCCTCATGCAGCTTTTGCTCCCCTTTCCAATGTCGATGTATCAAAGCTGATTCACTTCTTGCAGTCCTGAAACCCTTTCTGCCTACATTCTTCATCTGTATAACAAAAGCCCAAGAACTGATCCACCATGTTGGATGGCAGAATGGAGGAAGCTGAGAGGATAAAGATAATTCTCTTTCCGGCGGAGGAAAAGAAGCAAACCCATCTCTCTGTCTTGAAGCAAGTAGAGGGTAGAGGGTTGAATTGGACCCCTGAGAGCTCTTCCACCCGAAATTCCATGATTTGGGATTTTGAAAGTGCCAATCATGCATTAAACTTACTTTTTAGGGTTTTTTGAGCATCGTACACTGTTATGGTTAAGCCCTGGTTTTAACAGTATTGAGGATTGATTTATTAATATTCCCAGAGAGTGCCTTTAATGGTTTTGAACTTCATTTTGGAGAAAAATCAGGTTTCCAGATAAGAATGTTCTTGACCTGTTAGTGCTGTGGCTTTTCATCACAGTTCACTGCATTACAGCAGTCATCCTGAAGTATGGATGGATGCCAACAGGACCTACTAAGAATTGAGATTTAGCTCCCCAGTGAAAGAAATTTAAATGGAAAGTTTAGTGACCCGATGGGATTGTAATTGGTTTTGAGATTTTAATTGAAAAATATGAGGCAGGAGTATGTGACGCTTTCTGAACAAAAACAATATACCCTTATGCAAAGATGAAAAGGGTTCTAGGTTCTGTCAATTGATTTTCAGTTCCCATTTGTAGGATTGCACTTCAGTGAGATTTCAGGCTTTACCTCTTATTTTCTAACATATTTTTGCATATACCATTACCCCTGCCTGGAATTTCTACCTTCCTGCCCTTCGTTGATCTGAATCTGATCCTGCCTCCCCTCCCCCAGGAGAAGAGCAGAGTCTAGGAGAAATCACAGTGGATTAAGGGTCAGAGAGATAAGGAGAATCCGCCCACTCAATATGACAGTGGCTGGGTCACTTGACTTTTTTGAGTCTCTGTTTCTTTAATCTCGAAGTATAACCCCCCTCCTAAAAATAATGGCCGTGAATATTTAATGAGCATTTATCACAATGGAAAGTTCTTCACATACATTATTTCATGTAATCACAATAACAGTTTATCACAACACATTATTTATTGACAAATTTTTTTCATCCCCTCCCCCCCCTTTTTCTTCACAAGCAGCAGACTTGTCAGCATTCATTTTTGCTTCCCAGTTTTACACAATATAACAAAGCTCTTGAGATTGTGTGGCAAAGACGCTTTATGGGGATATAGATGATGTTTACATAGTCAAATGAACCACATGTATTTATGTTATATTCAAACTGCTGGGGCTTCTTGGTGGTGCAGTGGTTAAAAGAATCTGCCCGCCAATGCAGGGGAACCGGGTTCGAGCCCTGGTCCTGGAAGATCCCACATGCTGCAGAGCAACTAAGCCCGTGCGCCACAGCAGCTGAGCCTGAGCTCTAGAGCCCGTGAGCCACAACTACTGAGCCCACTTGCCACAACTACTGAAGCCCGTGTGCCTGGAGCCTGTGCTCCGCAACAAGAGAAGCCACCGCAATGAGAAGCCCACGCACCACGACGAAGAGTAGCCCCCGCTCGCCGCAACTAGAGAAAGCCCGCGTGCAGCAACGAAGACCCAACGCAGCCAAATAAATAAATGTATTTATTTTTAAAAAGCTGCTTTCTTGGAACCAGATATATCATCTGAATATTTGAGAGGAAAAAGTAAAACCAGTAACCTGGGAGACTCGGAAGAAGGCCACAGATGAGATTAACTAGGCTATGGATTTTAAACCCTGTTGCTGAACGCTCCCTGAGGTGGTTTTGTGTTTTTCTCTTTGAAAATTTCTTATTGCAGTATAATTCACATAACATAGCATAACATTCACCAGTTTGAAGTGTGAACTTCAGTGGGTTGGGTCTTAGTACATTCTCCATGTGGTGTAACTGTCGCCACTGTTTAATACCAGAACACTGCGGTCACTACTGTGAATAATGCTGCCGTGGACGTTCGTGTTCAGTTTCCTTCCATTTCTACATGTACGGACGCTTTCCAGAGGGGAACGCCTCCACCAAGCTGGGGCGAGGGAAGGGGGTGAGCTGTGGGAGAAGGGGGGAAATGAAAGGTGCCACATCGTCAAGCTGACCGTGGCTGTGCAGCCAAACACAGCTGGGTGCTCGGACCCACGGGCCGTGTCCAGAGAGGGCACGTGGCTCCCTGTGGCTCGGAGCATGTCACTGGCAGAGAGAAGGGCAGACAGTTCCTCTGTTGTCGCCTTCCTGTCTCAGTCAGAGCGAATGCCACAGTGCCCTACCCCCTCTGTCCTCTGGCTCATGTTTCCTGGCCTTGGTGGGCAGCCTCTGCAGGTCTGGCCTGGTTACCGTCCAGGTGCTGGGGTCGCTCCTTGTCGCCCGCTGTTGTTGGGGCAGTGGCGGAAGCCACTCTGGGGTGTGGTGACTGCGGGAAGCACACAGGCCATCACTGGGACACTTCTGGCTGAGGCTCGAGTGGCTGGCTGAGGGCCAGGGTCGCGAGCAGGAGAGATTGAGCCAACTAGTCTGGGGCGCCATCTGGATCCCACATGCTGAGAGATCAGAAGGTGCTGCTTGTTGGCTTGTGGTTCATCAGTGGACTGGTTTTCCGGCTCCATCGCTGTGTAACTAACCACACCAACACTCAGCGGTCTCGAATGCCACCTTCTCTCTCAGGGATCTTTGTGCTGCCTGGGCTTGGCTGGGTGGTCCTCGCCTGAGATCTCTCCTGACAGGGCAGCTGGAGGGCCACAGTGCGCACTCCGAGGCTGGCCCTTCATGCTGCTGTTGGCTTGGAACTCTGCTGCACCTGATTGATGGGAGCCGTTCCCCGGGACCGCTGTGGGACTTGGCATTCTCACAGCGTGGCGATGCGTTCCGAGAGGGTGATTCCCCCAAGCTAGAGTCCTATGTCCCTTGGAAGTGTAGGAAACCGAGGGTTCTGAAGTTTAAATAGTGGGTCAGGTGATACAGAGGCTGTGGGAGTGATTGTCCTTGACCTGATGCTGTCATAGGATTGTGGGAGATAAGCAAATATGTGTCTTAACACTCAGGCCTGGCACACAGTAGGTGCTCGTGACCTCCACGTTTATTGAGTACTTAATGTGTACAGAATACTGTGTTAGGCTCTTTTTTTTCCCCACACACGCACACTGCATTTTGTTTTTACAAGAGATAAATAAACTGACACCAAGCATTGTAAATGGTTGACCACAACAAAAGCAGCAATGATTGCAATTACCAAACACGAAACACACTCATACTATGTCATAATATTGACATTCAGTCCAGTAATCCTCCACTGTACAGCTCCTTTACTTTGCAGTGAAAATTGATTTGTATATTTTTTGCCTCTGAGTCCTTGTGGGATTTTTTTTTATTCAAACAGAAACTCAAAAAAATTATAATCATCCTCATCAGTTCACTCAGTCCCATGTAATTAATTTTTTTCATCTTGATCTTTTGTTAGCACTTTTATGAATTCATGAGTTTTCCATTAGAGTTCTGAAAATGCTTATTCATTCAGTGCAGCAGTATAGTCAGTTACCAGAAACCTGTACTTGTCAGAGTCTTTTCTGTGAATTTCTTGAAGGTGAAACCCTTTTATACGAACATTTTTGCAAAAGCGTCAGAGTACACCCAGAACTGTCTGTAAATGACAAAAGACTTAAAACTGACCACAGTTAAAGTTCTGATGAAAGTTCATAATAATGCAATTGACAAGGAAATTTAGTTATTTCTGAGATATACATTTTAAAGTAATAAACTAGAATTATGACTTATAACATTATACCAGAACATATAAGATTTTTAGAAATTTGATGTAGTGTCTGAAACATTTATATTAACATATTTCCATACAAATAACCCAAAGAAAGTTTAGTATTAGTTGTTTTTTATTTGTTTGTTTGTTTATACTGCAGGTTCTTATTAGTCATCAATTTTATACACATCAGTGTATACATGTCAATCCCAATCGCCCAATTGAGCACACCACCATCCCCACCCCACCGCAGTTTTCCCCCCTTGGTGTTCATACGTTTGTTCTCTACATCTGTGTCTCAACTTCTGCCCTGCAAACCGGTTCATCTGTACCATTTTTCTAGGTTCCACATACATGCGTTAATATACGATATTTGTTTTCCTCTTTCTGACTTACTTCACTCTGTATGACAGTCTCTAGATCCATCCACGCCTCAACAAATGACTCAATTTCGTTCCTTTTTATGGCTGAGTAATATTGCGTTGTATATATGTACCACATCTTTTTTTTTTTTTTTTTTTTTTTTGCGTATGCAGGCCTCTCACTGTTGTGGCCTCTCCCGTTGCGGAGCACAGGCTCCGGACGCGCAGGCTCAGCGGCCATGGCTCGCAGGCACAGCCGCTCCACCGCATGTGGGATCTTCCCAGACCGGGGCACGAACCCGTGTCCCCTGCATCGGCAGGCGGACTCTCAACCACTGCGCCACCAGGGAAGCCTGTACCACATCTTCTTTATCCATTCATCTGTCCATGGGCATTTAGGTTGCTTCCATGACCTGGCTATTGTAAATAGTGCTTCAATGAATATTGGGTTGCATGTGTCTTTTTGAATTATGGTTTTCTCTGGGTATATGCCCAGTAGTGGGATTGCTGGATCATATGGTAATTCTATTTTTAGTTTTTTAAGGAACCTCCATACTGTTCTCCATAGTGGCTGTATCAATTTACATTCCCACCAACAGTGCAAGAGGGTTCCCTTTTCTCCACACCCTCTCCAGCATTTGCTATTTGTAGATTTTCTGGTGATGCCCATTCTAACTGGTGTGAGGTGATACCTCATTGTAGTTTTGATTTGCATTTCTCTGATAATTAGTGATGTTGAGCAGCTCTTCATGTGCTTCTTGGCCATCTGTATATCTTCTTTGGAGAAATGTCTATTTAGGTCTTCTGCTCATTTTTGGATTGGGTTGTTTGTTCCTTTAATATTGAGCTGCATGAGCTGTTTATATATTTTGGATATTAATCCTTTGTCCATTGATTCGTTTGCAAATATTTTCTCCCATTCTGAGGGTTGTCTTTTCGTCTTGTTTATGGTTTCCTTTGCTGTGCAAAAGCTTTGAAGTTTCATTAGGTCCCGTTTGTTTACTTTTGTTTTTATTTCCATTACTCTAGGAGGTGGATCAAAAAAGATCTTGCTGTGATTTATGTCAGAGAGTGTTCTTCCTATGTTTGCCTCTAAGAGTTTTATAGTATCCGGTCTTACATTTAGGTCTTTAATCCATTTTGAGTTTATTTTTGTGTATGGTGTTAGGGAGTGTTCTGATTTCATTCTTTTACATGTAGCCGTCCAGTTTTCCCAGCACCACTTATTGAAGAGACTGTCTTTTCTCCATTGTATATCCTTGCCTCCTTTGTCATAGATTAGTTGACCATAGGTGTGTGGGTTTACCTCTGGGCTTTCTATCCTGTTCCATTGATCTCTGTTTCTGTTTTTGTGCCAGTACCATATTGTCTTGATTACTGTAGCTTTGTAGTATAGTCTGAATTTAGGGAGTCTGATACCTCCAGCTCCATTTTTCTTTCTCAAATTTGCTTTGGCTATTCAGGGTCTTTTGTGTCTCCCTACAAATTTTAAGACTTTTTGTTCTAGTTCCACAAAAAATGTCATTGGCAATTTGATAGGTATTGCATTGAATCTGTAGATTGCTTTGGGTAGTATAGTCATTTTCACAGTATTGATTCTTCCAATCCAAGAACATGGTATATCTCTCCATCTGTTGGTATCATCTTTAATTTCTTTCATCAGTGTCTTATAGTTTTCCGCATACAGGTCCTTTGTCTCCCTAGGTAGATTTATTCCTAGGTATTTTATTCTTTTTGTTGCAGTGGTAAATGGGAGTGTTTCCTTAATTTCTCTTTCAGATTTTTCATCATTAGTGTATAAGAATGCCAGAGATTTCTGTGCATTAATTTTGTATCCTGCAACTTTACCAAATTCATTGATTAGCTCTAGTAGTTTTCTGGTGGCATCTTTAGGATTCTCTATGTATAGTATCATGTCATCTGCAAACAGTGACAGTTTTACTTCTTATTTTCCAATTTGTATTCCTTTTATTTCTTTTTCTTCTGTGATTGCCGAGGCTAGGACTTCCAAAATTATGTTGAATAATAGCGGTGAGAGTGGACATCCTTGTCTTGTTCCTGATCTTAGAGGAAATGCTTTCAGTTTTTCACATTTCAAGATAATAACTAGAATTATGACTGGTTACATTATACTAGGACATATTAATATTTTAGGACTTTCATATAATTTCTAGAACATTTTTTTCCTGGTTGTAAAACCATTTTATTTTTTATTTATTTTTATTTTTAAAAACATTTTTATTGGAGTATAATTGCTTTACAATGATGTGTTAGTTTCTGCTTTATAACAATATTTTCTTTACGCATTCATCCACTGATGGAAACTTAGGTTGTTTCCATGTCTTGGCTATTGTAAAATAATGCTACAATGAACATGGGGGTGCAGATATCTCTCTGAGACTGTGCATTTCTTGTTGGCACTTTGTATATCTTCTTTGGAGAAATGTCTGTTAGGTCTTCTGCCCATTTGTTGATTGGGTTGTTTGGGTTTTTTTGATATTCAGCTGCATGAGCTGCTTGTAAAGTTTGGAGATTAATCCTTTGTCCATTGATTCATTTGCAAATATTTTCTCCCATTCTGAGGGTTGTCTTTTCATCTTGTTTATGGTTTTGTTGGCTGTGCAAAAGCTTGGAAGTTTCACTAGGTCCCATTTGTTTATTTTTGCTTATATTTCCATTACTCTAGGAGGTAGATCAAAAAAGATCTTGCTGTGATTTATGTCAAAGAGTGTTCTTCCTATGTTTTCCTCTAAGAGTTTTATGGTGTCTGGTCTTACATTTAGGTCTCTAATCCATTTTGAGTTTATTTTTGTGTGTGGTGTTAGGGAGTGTTCTAATTTCATTCTTTTACATGTAGCTGTCCAGTTTTCCCAGCACCACTTATTGAAGAGACTGTCTTTTCTCCATTGTATATCTTTGCCTCCTTTGTCATAGATTAGTTGACCATAGGTGCGTGGGTTTATCTCTGGGCTTTCTATCTTGTTCCATTGATCTATGTTTCTGTTTTTGTGCCAGTACTGTATTGTCTTGATTACTGTAGCTTTGTAGTATAGTCTGAAGTCAGGGAGTCTGATTCCTCCAGCACCGTTTCTTTCCCTCAAGACTGCTTTGGCCATTCGGGGTCTTTTGTGTCTCCCTACAAATTTTAAGATGATTTGTTCTAGTTATGTAAAAAATGCCGTTGGTAATTTGATAGGGATTGCATTGAATCTGTAGATTGCTTTGGGTAGTATAGTCATTCTCACAATACTGATTCTTCCAATCCAAGAACATGGTATATCTCTCCACCTGTTGGTATCATCTTTAATTTCTTTCATCACTGTCTTACAGTTTTCTGTATACAGGTCTTTTGTCTCCCTAGGTAGGTTTATTCCTAGGTATTTTCTTCTTTTTGTTGCAATGGTAAATGGGAGTGTTTCCTTAATTTCTCTTTCAGATTTTTCATCATTAGTGTATAGGAATGCAAGCGATTTCTATGCATTAATTTTGTATCCTGCTACTTTACCAAATTCATTGATTAGCTCTAGTAGTTTTCTGGTGGCATCTTTAGGATTCTCTATGTATAGTATCGTGTCATCTGCAAACAGTGACAGTTTTACTTCTTCTTTTCCATGTGCTAGGCTATTTGAGGGCTACAAGAAGAAATGGGACATTCACGGGCCCTGCCGTCGAGAGACTAATATCCTAATTGGACTGGAAAGGGGGGCCATGAGAGAGGGCCTATAAGGGTGGAGCTTCCTGTGCTTGAGGACCATGAACTAGAGAGGGAAGGATCCCAGAGCAGTGATGGAATTTAAAGGAAAGATTCACTTCAGCTTCAGTGGGGGCGGGGCGTGTGGGGAGCTGCCTTCCTTTCTTTACCTTTGAATTTCCTGCACAGATTCAGCAAGATAATGTCTGCAAAGATGTTTTAAAATATTCGTTTTTTTTTAAAATAAATTTATTTATTATTCATTTATTTTTTGGCTGCATTGGGTCTTCAATCCTGCGTGCAGGCTTTCTCTAGTTGCGGCGAGCGGGGGCAAATCTTCGTTGTGGTGTGTGGGCTTCTCATTGCGGTGGCTTCTCTTGTTGCAGAGCACGGGCTCTAGGCGCGTGGGCTCAGTAGTTGTGGCTCGCGGGCTCTAGAGCACAGGCTCAGTAGTTGTGGCTCACGGGCTTAGTAACTCCGCCACATGTGGGATTTTCCTGGACCAGGGCTCGAACCTGTGTCCCCTGCATTGGCAGGCGGGTTCTTAAGCACTGCGCCACCCGGGAAGTCCTCCTTGTCTTTAAGGACACTTCTGATACATGGTTAAATGCTCTACAAATGGGGAGGTTTCCATCAATGGGACGTAATATTCATGGCCATTCATTCAGCAAACATTTGAATACTATGTGCAAGGTGCTGCGCATTCGAGGGCAAGGAGCAGATGAACAGGCTCAGATAGTAGCATGTGGAGCAGTAACAACCATGGCAAACGCTGTGTGTGTGTGGAGTGCAGGCAGGTGGCCGACCATTCCTTCTGCACACATGTTTTGGGACCCACTCTTTGAGTCCACACTTTCCAGGGCTCTGGATATCCTGAGAGGAGCCACAGGCAGGGCCTTGCCCTGCAGAATCAGCATAGTCTAGAACAGCGGCTCTCAAGGTGTGGGCCCTGGACAACATTCTCTGGTCGCCCCCAGGCCCACTCCTTGAAACACTCTGGGGGTGCCGTCCAGCAGTCTGGGTTCACAAGCCTTCTGGGTGGTTCTGACCCACGTTCCAGTGGGAGGAGCATCAGGCTAGGAGCGTTCTCAGTCCTGCTGCTGCACGTGAGCATCACACGGGAGCCTTCAGAGCACCAGCGCCCTGGCCACACCTGAGATGACAAGGCCATTCTCTGGGAGGGAGGCACAGGCACCTGTCATTGCTAAAGCTCCCCAGGTGATTGCATTGTGTAGCCACAGTTGAGAAACAGTGGTCTCCATGCCCTTAGACACATCATCACAGCACAAACGAGTCACCACGGAGGTGTGAATGCACCCCTGCCTGCCGGCCCATAGAAGGACAGGCACCCCAGAGGAGGGGGCTGACAGGCATCTGACTTCCTATTTGATGAGCTCTTCATTCCCGGTTCCCTTTCTTTTGTCTGGACGTTGCAGTTGCATGGATGTGAGTTGTGATTGGGGAGGTTACTTTAAAATTCATTTAATGCAATCAATTTTTAAAAGTTGAACGCAGCTGGCTTCCCCTAAAAACTTTGTATTTCAATAATGGTTATTACATACCATGAATAATTGACTAATATCAGCTCATTAATATTCTAGTGGGAGAGTACCCCAGGCTAATAAAATTCATTTTAAAATTAGTTTTTTAAAATGTGTTGCCACAGCCCAAGGATAACGGGAAGTTACTCCAGGCAAGAGCAGTTCAGTGAAGTATGAAATTTTATGCTGTTCTGTTCACATAAAATAGTTGTTTGGCTGCTCAGTATCCCTGTTTGATTCTCATTTCCTGTAGGGATGAATTGCCCAGGAAAAGGCCTCCGTTTCAGGGGTGCGCACTACCTGAGCGCTGTTGCCCTGGGAAGCATTACTACATCAAGACTGGGCCAGGGGTGGCTCTGACGTGGGTTCCCCTTGTCCTTCTGGTAGGTAGGACACCTCTGGGAACGTGTCCCCTGTTCCCCCTTTGTCTTTGGGTCCCTCCCAGGGCTTTACACTTGGGCCAGAGTTTTAAAAATTAAACTTTCTACTTTGAGGTCATTGCAGAGAGACCCCATGTACCCTGTACCCAGTTTCCCCCAGCGGTACTAACGTGCAGCACTGTAGTCCACTGTCACAGCTGGGGTTGCAGACGCCAGCACAGTCGTCACTGCAAGGCCCCTTCATGACGCCCTTTTGTAGCCACCACTTCCCTTCTGCCCCTCTTCCCTAACCCCTGGCGAGCACTGATCTCTTCTCCATCTGTTCTCTTGGGGTTCAAGGATAAAACGGGTCTCTGGTTTAATAAAAGATAGACAGTACGTGCGCACATGTAATACAAGGTACACGGGACAAAGGACGACTGGGTACAACGCTAGGATTTTGGGCCATACAGAAAGAAGACTGCCTTGTGAACCGAATTCAGCATCAACTCTTGACTATACCATGTCTTTAGAGGAGATCTCCCGGTATTGTTAGCATTTGTGTATTAAGGTCAGTTGCCCTGGGTCTGTTCATCACAGTCTACCTTGGTCGTTCTGGCTGTGTTGCTGTAGTGGTAATAACAGGTCAGGTCCACACCCTCTAACACGTAGGGGCTGTCTGGTTTGTGCTGTACCCCTTCTTCCTTCGGGATAAGCCCAGGGCCTCCTGGCAGGGGTCCCTGGAGGGTCATCAGGGATCACAAGGTGGAAGTTGGAGATGTAAGTTAATTATTTGGTTTCTCTTCAAATGGATGTTCTGGAAATGATTGCTTGATAGTTCTCTTTTAATCAGGAGAGGCAGATGCTGTGTGGGGGAAGGAGGCCTTACCCCAGCCTTACTCACCCAGCAAAACTCAACCCTGATTGGACTCTGAGAGTTTCCTTATTCATCTGTGTCCCAGAGCAGTTACGTGTGAAGGGAGAGAATCACAAGAGTGAGCCTGGAGGCTCCTGGTCCAGTGCTGTTCAGTACGGTAGCCACCAGCCTCATGTGGCTAGTGAGTGCTTGAAATGGGCCCAGTGTGATGGAGGAACTGAACTGTTAATTGCGTTTAATTTTGATTGTCTTAAATTTAAACAGACACACATGGCTTGTGGCTCCCATATGACAGCATAGACTCCAGGTTACCCACCTTGGGCTATTTAGGTCACTGCACCCCACTCAGTGGGGCTAAAAAAGAATGGCTTGGCCCCGTTGCCCCCAGGACCATCTGGCTACCCCCTTTCCCTACCCGGCGCCCAAACATTTCCAAACCATCAGTTTGAAGGGGAAGCAAATAATTAGCACATCTGTGCCCAGCTGGCCAGTGCCTGGCTCACAGTAGTGCCTACTTGGTACTTCTCTAATAAGCTGGACTTGCACTTCTCTCCAAATTTGCATGCACATTCCTGGGACAAGGATAGGACTTGTTCCCTGCGTACAATACTGGGTCTCAGAAAGCCATGAAGGTTTTGTTCATGGGTGCTAAGATAGAGCTGTTAGTTTCCTCCTTTGCCAGAGAGCCGCATGGGAAAGCAGTAATTAAGAGTGTGTGTGGGTCCTGGAGTCAGGTTCTTAGGTTGGAATCTGGCGTCTCCACTTTCTGATGGCGTGGCCTTGAACAAGTTAACCTCTGTGCCTCCCTTTCTGTACCTATAAGATGAGGATCATAATAGTATCTCCGTCATCATGGGGTGATGGGGCCGAGTAAATTCAAGCAATGGACTTGGTTCATAGATTGTAGCCTCCCGTTATGACGAAGCAGGTGATGACTAAGGAGCGTGATAATGAAGATTTTCTGGAAAGGAAATGATTTGAAGGTGTGACTCTTACAAGTGCCCACAAGGGGGCAGCCTAAAATCATGCATGTCCCTGGAACAAACAGCCTTCTGTTAGTAAAGCCTCAAGGCAACATGGCCAGTTTCAAATGTGCTTGGCCCTTTTCCCTCAGTTTTTCTTTCTTTCTTCTGTTTGAACAACACTTTCAGTGGTTCTCAGGCAGTATCTTAGATCTAGAGGGTGACAGGTCATGCTTGATCTGAGGAGTTGATGTGAGTGCTGATGCCAGCATCTGTCCAGGTGGCCTAGGCTTCTCTTTGTAGCTTTTCACACAGAACAAATCCTTATTAATCAAACGCTTAAGGTAGAGACTAGAGCTTGAAAATGTTTAGAGGATCATTGAAGAGAAACCTGGTTTTGTCTCCCTGCTCCCCTTCCGCTGACCACATGGCTGCCTTTGAGCTTTGTGTGTGCACCTTGAGGCCTGTGGGGGTGGGGTGTGGCCGGAGCGGGCGACCCAGAGATGCACACCCGCCCTTGGTTCGGGAGCCCCTCCCTCCCTGCAGGGAGACTGAGAGCGCTCTGCAGCCAAGCAGAATGAAGTTAGGGTTCCGCCAGCCAGAAACTGTGGGCTCTTGAAGGTGAGTGGGGTTTAAAAAGGTGCAAGGGATGTGGGGAAAAGGGGTCAGATTCGGGGGGCCAGCATTGATGAGTTGAGAAATTGGGCCTTTAAATTCTTGATGCTGTTCATGTCATCGGTAGCGTTGTAATGATTGAGAGTTGACAAAACCCAAATGAACTTATTTACAAAACAGAAATAGACTCACAGACATAGAAAACAAACTTATGATAACCAAAAGGGATGGGGGGAGGGATAAGTTAGGAGTTTGGGATTAACAGATACACACTACTATACATAAAATAGATAAACAACAAGGACCTACTGTATAGCACAGGGAACTCTACTCAGTATCTTGTAATAACTATAATGGAAAAGAATATGGAACACTATATATATATATATATATATATATAAAACTGGGGCTTCCCTGGTGGCGCAGTGGTTGAGATTCCGCCTGCCGATGCAGGGGAGACGGGTTCGTGCCCCGGTCCGGGAAGATCCCACATGCCGCGGAGCGGCTGGGCCCGTGAGCCATGGCCGCTGAGCCTGCGCGTCCGGAGCCTGTGCTCCGCAACGGGAGAGGCCACAACAGTGAGAGGCCCGTGTACCGCAAAAAGAAAAAAAAACAAAACAAACAAACAAAAAAACTGAATCACTTTGCTGTACACCTGAAACTAACACAGCATTGTATATTAACTATACTTCAGTTTAAACAAAAAAGAAAAAAAAGAGTTGACTAAAAACAAACATGGGGAGTGGCACTTGTAGTCAGGTTTATTTTCCAGGACTTCTCTCTTGAGCTTTAATATGCCTGCTGCATAATCCAGGCTGCAAAATTAGATGCTCATGGGGAATCGTGACAAACCATTGTTTATCACGTCCGTCCTCATCTGCATTCCTGCTGCCTGCACTGCGGTCCAAGCCTCCAGGTCCCTCTCCTGGGCAGTGGCAGGAACATCCCTAAAAGGGGCACAGCTCACTGTGGCAGCGAGGCACACTATGAAGTCAGCTGGGACACTACCACGGAGGAGGGCCCAGGCGCTGGGAAGGTGAATCCACTTGTAGTAACACTAAAGCCGATTTCTCCAGAATGTGGTCCTTGGCCATTATATAAGTAGTACTCATGAACGACCAGCTGTGACCAAGTGCAATAAATTATTTTTAATCCTAAAACTGCCATGAAGGTCATTTAATCTTTGATTCAGAAAGCATTTTAGGGTCCTGTAGAAGATGGGTGGCGATGCGGAGCTCCTGGGATGTTTCCCGGACTTGGGGGGAATTGCTATTTGTTCCATTTTATTTGTTGTGGATATTTAAGTAACAAGTAAGTAAGTCCCCTACATACGAACCTTCAAGTTGCGAACTTTCAAAGTTGTGAATGTGCGTTCCATCAACGTCAGGTGTGAGTGAAATTGCAGCTTGCCCTCCGTCTCCTATTACTGATGATCCTTCAGCTCTACCATCTCCCACCTCCTCTCCCTCCTCCAGTCAGTAACTCTTCCTGCCTCTTCACTCGATGCCAGCCCCTGTATGCCAGCTGTTGTACCATACTGCTGTACTTTCCAAGGGACTGTACTGTAAGATTAAAAGTTTTCTTTATTTTTTGTGTTTGTTTTTTATGTATTATTTGTGTGAAAAGTATTATAAACCTGTTACAGTATGGTACTATATAGCCGATTGTGTTAGTTGGGTACCTAGGCTAACTTTGTCGGACTTACGAACAAATTGGACTTACGAACGTGCTCTCGGAACAGAACTCGTTCGCATGTAGGGGACTTACTGTAAACAGGAGTACGTTATATTCCTTCTTTGTGATTCTAAAATGCTAAGATTGACATGGGAGCAAACTTAGCGGAAACGAAATCAAACTTGAGTGTTATATTTTCTGTGTTCACCCGAGGAGCTCATACATGTCCCTCAGCAGTTGGCTGCTTCCAGAAAGTCAGATGTTCACTGTCTGTGTAATGATCGTGTCTACTTTTGTGCTTCTGCCTTCCCCTGGGAGCCGGACGGGGGGAGGCCCAGTGGGCTTTTCTGCACGTTGCCAGACCTGTCACTTATTGTGCCTTCTGACCCCTGTGAGGCCAGGAGGCCTGGGGACGGAGGACTAGGGAGAGGGTTGGTTCTTTGGGGCTGGCATTGGGCCACTAGCAGCCCAGCTTGGTGGGGGAGCGTGGCAGCCGCGGCTACTGCCCCTCGGGTCTCAGGATCAGGCCGTGTGTGTGGTACGGAGCACTGCTGTTGGATGATGTGTGCGTGTGGCCAGACCCAGGGTGCAGGCCAAGGGGGGTCCCTGACACTCAGCGGACAGGGAGAGTGAAGTCTTTCATCATGTTTTCTCTCTTGTAGGCATGGATGGATTTTTAAAATCTGATGAGAGACAACGACTAGCTAAAGAAAGACGAGAAGAAAGAGAAAAATGTCTTGGTAAGTTGTGCACTTTGGCTGCTTAGGTCTAAGGGAGTGGAGATGTGATGATGTCTTTTCTCAAGACCCTTAGAAATTTGTGACTGAATGGGAAGAGAACTGGGACAGTTGCTAGGTGAACGTGGAAAAGTGGGAGCAAACCCGCACTGCCACTGGCCCGTTCACAGTTGTTATATAATTCTCAGGACAGTTGATTTACTCACTGAGCGTGCGTTGAACCTCTGTTACTGGCACTGTGCTAGAGCTGTGGGTAGGATGCTGGAGAACGAGACAGTCACCGCCCCCGCCCGCTCAGGCGGCCTCTCCCCAGGGCAGCTAGAAGGGCCATCCTCGGGGGAATGGAGGAAATCGGCACCGAAGGCCATTTCTTTTTTTTTTACATCTTTATTGGAGTATAATTGCTTTACAGTGGTGTGTTAGTTTCTGCTTTATAACAAAGTGAATCAGCTATACGTATACAGATATCCCCATATCCCCTCCCTCTTGCATCTCCCTCCCTCCCACCTTCCCTGTCCCACCCCTCTAGGTGGTCACAAAGCACCGAGCTGATCTCCCTGTGCTATGCGAGAAGACCATTTCTGTGTTAGGACAGGGAACCCATTGAGAAAGGCTGTCGTACCTCTTGCAGGCTATGGACAGATTCGTCCAACCTGTTCCCCACAGGGTGCCACGAGGTAGGTGGAGTGGCTTCCCCAGGGCACTGAAACAGATGAGGAGCTTTCGAATCCTACTCCTTGAGTGCCCCCTGCTGGTAGGCTCAGACATTGCGTCCTCCAGGGAACCCTTGCCTGCCTGGCCAGGTGGAGTTAAGGCCCTTAGTAAATGTCTCAGGAAGGAGGCCGGCCGATCCTGTTCATCGTCTTCTGTTTACCCTCACCCAGCTCAGCGTCTGGTGCGTGCACAGCTAACGTGTCCCTGAGTGAAGATACCCTGATAGCTCTCATTTCTCACTCCTGCGTGTGGCCTAGCCACTGGGCCGAGTCTGACTTGATGGCAATGACAGGCAGAGCTCCCACGTGCAGGGGCAGTGACTGTCCACTTTCCGTGCATTGTTTCATTCGGTCTCCACAACACTGTGATGTTGCACATGCAACATCTCCACTTCACAGAGGAGGAAACTGAGGCAGAGAAACGGCGTAGTTAATATGTGCAGGGTCACCCAGCTAGTGGCGGAGGCGCCAGAACGCTTCATCTCAGTCACTTCAGCCTACGATCTCACCAGGCTCTTTTTTGGGGGTCACTCTTACTTCTGCGTTTTTGGTATTAATCCAAATGGTGTGGGGTGCTCTGGTAATGACACCTCTCTTCTGCCTTCCTTCCCCCAGCTGCCCGGGAGCAGCAGATCCTGGAGAAACAGAAGAGAGCCAAGCTCCAGTACGAGAAGCAAATTGAGGAGCGCTGGCGGAAGCTGGAAGAGCAGCGGCAGCGAGAGGCGCAGAAGAGGGCTGCGGTGGAGGAGAAGAGGAAGCAGAAGCTCCGGGAGGAGGAGGTGAGGGCTGGGCCCCGGCCGGCTCCGCAGTTCACGCGAGAACAGGAACAAAGAGGCAGATCCATTCAACTTAGCTGGGGAGTCTGGGCTTCCGGGACAGACATGAGGCTGGAGGACGGGCTGTGAGGGTGGAGGATGACATGACCTTGTATTCACTGCTGGAAAATCAAATAGTCTACCTTCCGATACAGACATGCTAGTCTGTTTATATTTTAATGCATGTTCTTGCTTTAATCAACCTGTCTCTCCAGTTATCTTTTAAAAAAGAAATGGAATGTAATTACCCCGACAGAGTCCTTTATTACTAAACTCTGAAAATATATTTCGAAAGCATATTTGGGGTATAGATTTTCTTAACAAGTGTATTTTAAGGGTGTAATCATAGCCTTGTATTAGGTGATGATCATTTTTTATTCATAAAGTATAGTGACTCATCATTTATTTTTATTACCACTTGTAAAAGCATAAATGTATTCCAAATTTTAATACATGATTAGTAAGCAAAAAGGTAAATATTTATTGTAAGTAATAATAGATGGGGATGATATTTGAATGAATTACCCTTGAATGAAGGATTTGTTTAATTCTTTTTGGTTTTTTAATTGTATTTTTTTAAATTCTTTTTTTAAATTGGAGTACAGTTGATTTACAATGTTGTGTTAGTTTCAGGTATACAGCAAAGTGATTCAGTTATACATATACATATATTCATTCTTTTTTAGATTTTTTTTCCTTTTTAAAAATCTTACTAAATTTATTTATTTTTATTTTTTAACATCTTTATTGGAGTATAATTGCTTTACAATGTTCTGTTAGTTTCTGCTGTATAACAAAGTGTGACTCATCATTTAGTATGAACAATATAGATAGAGGTTTGTTAATCGCCAGCACTATAAGATACAGAGATGTTGGTATAAATTCAGTATTTTTTAAATCTCTGAATTGTTATCACTGCCTTTACCCTTTTGTCTTTTTTTAATTAAAAAAAAAACACAAACATGCTCACATACACAGAATTAGACCCATCTTTGCCCACAGAGCACAGGCTTAAATGGCGGCTTCTTTGTTCCTCTTAGTGAATGGAGGCCTGAGCCAGGGTCTTAGCCACAGTCGCTGTTGCTCTCGCAGCCCGATCACTGTCTGCGTTTGTCAGCTCCTGGTGCAAATCCTAGCCCTCCCACTAAGCAGCTGGCAGCCAAGGCCAAGTCTCAGACCCTTCTAGCTCAGTCTCCTCAGCCCAAAACAGAGGTGGTCATAGGAGTTAAAAGAGGTGACTTCTGAAAGTGCCAGCAAAGCACCTAGCACAGAGTAGTCGCTCAGAAATGTTAGCTTCCCTTCAGTGACTTCAGCTGACCCTGGCTGAAGCAAGGTCAAGAGAGAGCTACCCAGGAAAGATTATGGCACAGAGCATAGAGACCAAGAGAAAAGCCACAGTGCGTTGGGGCTGTTTCAGTGATGGGGCGGATCTCTCCTTTCCCAGCCTGGGTATTTGTCGTGAGTGCTGGACTTGCCCCTTTTCTTCCCATCCTCCCTTCCTTGACTCACAGCTTCTCTCTTTTCTCCCTGCTCTCTCCATTTCCACTCCTGACCTCCTGCGGGATTGCTGATTGCAGGGGGAATGTGTGTCACTGCCGTTTCCAGGAAGGGGTGCTGTGAAGTCACGGGAGACGCTTCCTGAGCCTCTGCCACACCTGACAGTGTCACACGGGTCCACCTTTGAGGGACCCATATGACAGATGAGGGGATGTCATGCCAGGTGATTGGTCCTGATGCAGCTGACTCGTTAGTGGCTGTGCTTCGGACAATTTCCTGTTTGCTTTGTGTGCTCCCTTTCACCCCTGGTGTGGTGATGGTGGGGAGTGGGGCAGGCTGCCTGCCCGTGGTCAGCACAAACGCAGATCGAGCTCGTGCCCCTCTTCTCCCCACACACGGCAGGGCAGGGCTGAGAGCTGGGCCTCCCATGGGTGTAGAGCAACCGGAGGAAGCAGTGGGCTCCCTCCACCACCTGCTCCTGCCCTCTGAGTCCCCGGAGACCCAGGTGGAGCTTAGGGACTCTCCCCATGCAGGCTGGCCTGTTTATCACCTCATCATCAGTGCTCTGCTGGTGCAGAGGTCCGATTGGCATTCTCATGGGTGATCTTTGGAGAGGACAGATAGGTCTCTGCTGCGGGAGCCCTTTCCAAAGGAGAGCCTTTGCATTTGCCCCCATGGTTCGCTGGAGATCTTTGGGAGGGCTGCTGCCTGCTTGGCACATGGCTGTGGAGACTTTCCATCCTCTTCTCAGTGCCAGATTTAAGTCCTTTTTGTCAGGGCCTGTCTCTGTCAACCAGGGAGAAACCTCCGCAGGAAGATGGTTCGTTCCATTTTGCTTCTGTAGCTTGTTGGAAAGTGTTTGCGTTGCCCACAAACTCCTGCCTCTCTGGGTCTGATATTAGGAGCTCATAAGAGGCCTGTTGACTCCTCACACCACCACCCCCTGAGCCCTGCCCTGCCCTGTTTCCATGATGTCGCTCTTGGTAACGCCCCACGTCTGTGTGGGTGAGCCCCAGACTCGGCCTGGAGGCCTCCGCTCCACCAACACAGACGTGGGCATCACAGCCGGCCTAGCTCCCAGAGGTGTCGAGGACTGGAAGCTGGTCAGGCCTGTCCTTGGGAAGGGGGAGTCCAGTGTCCACTTGACACTCTGACCTTGAGCTCGTTTTCTCGCTGGAGGCCCGCCTTCTCCCACAGGTGGGTTCTTCCAATCTTCACATGCCACACAGCTCCCAAGAATCAAGCTTCTGGAACAAGCTTTTGTCATCTGCCTGGGTTAAGGCTGACAGCACAATGCGCTCACCCCTTCTCCACTCAGGGAAGTATAGCTTCACGACTAGGGGCCCTGGAAAATGGTATTTGGTGAAGCCACCTCCACGTTCCTCATGCGAAACAGAAAACCAGGAAAGACCTCTTTCAAAGAGCACCTTCATCTCTGTAAGTTACTTGAACACATCACAACTTCTCATATTCTTCTTGCTTGATACCTAACAAAACCCACCAGGCTGAGTGTAAAAATGAGAACTTTCTGAACTCAACTAAGCAAAAACTTCACTAAGCTGAGAGCTGACTGCTCTCAGAGGGCATTGGCTGGCATGGGGCATGGTGATTACGTGGCTTTCTGTCCAGATGTGGACGTCTGTTTGCAGGGAGAAGGGCCCTCCACGGAGCCCTGCTTAGGACCATTTGGGGGCTTGTCCCCATGCTGTCATCCCCAGAGCACATGTAGTAAGGGCAGTGGAAAAGGCACAGTCAGCCCTCCACTCCTGCCTGAGACAGTTGTCTGGGTAACAGTGGCCAGGCCAAGCCCTGCTGGAGGCCCTTCATACTGCTCGGCCAGCTCAGTGCATCACCTTGGTCATAGATCTCCTCTAAGTTCATCCAGGCAGGTCTAGGGCCAGAGCTCAAGAGGTCAAGGGTGAGTTGCCCTCATTCCTTCCTTCCACTAAGCCCCACCCAATAGAGGACATTCTAGGGACAATAATCTGCGTTGCCCTTTCCCCATCCTCTGTTGATCATCAGATGATCCTCAGGAGAGCCAGAACTTGGCAGGAATTGCAGTATGCAGTATGCAGCTGTGATATTTATTAATACCGTTCTTCTGATGTGATTGAACTTTCTCGCACACGTTCTCTCACGCTCAGCCTTGCCTCTAACCAGTGGTTCTCAGCACCATCCCAGCGCCAGCAGCACCTGCATCTCCTGGGAACTTACGAGGAATGCATTGTCAGCACATTCACCTCAGACCCGCTGACTCAGAAACTCTGGGGGCGGGGCTCAGCAACTGGTGATTTAACAAACCCTCCAGGTGATTCTGATGCAGACTCACTCACATTTGAGAACCACAGCTCTAAACTGCCATGTTAGCAATCCTCCTCTTCAAACTTGGATTCAGCTAGCATTGGTTAAGGACTTACTATGCTACTTGTTATAGGTAATATCATACCCATTTTATAGACAAGGGAACCGATGCCCAAGGATGACATTAAACGATTAACTCAGGGTCATGGGACTAAGTAGCAGGCAGAAGTGAGATTTGAATTCATATCTGCTGATTCCAAACTAGGATTCTTTGCATTCCATCACATGAAGGAACAGAAAGATACACACACATGCTAGGTAATACGGGACTATATGGGACTAATCTCTAATAAGAGTGAAGTGAACCAGTTTTGGTTTTGACATGTTTGAAACATCCTATTCTGACAGCTTGGGTTTTATAAGTTCCCTTACCGTAGAGCTTGGTTACCACCTATTTTTAATCATCTCTCCAAAAGTGGGTGACACAGAGTGACTGTGTCTTCTCTCAGGGATAGCGTCATTTTCATAAGTCTATGTACAGTTCAAAGGAATAAATCTCTAATGGTAGAATTTGGAGCAGCTCAGTGGGTTGGGGGTAGATGACAGAGGTATTTTTTCTAAAGATAACCGAAAGGCTCAGGAGTAGGTCTGGCTTTGGATGAACATTCCCTTAAAATTATGCCCCTACATAACGGTTGGCCATGACTCTTGGTGTTCTTTGTTCTCATAGTCTCCTAGTAGATGAAGGACTTACTTTATATATAAATTTATTTTTTATTTATTTATTTTTGGCTGCATTGGGTCTTCGTTGCTGTGAGCGGGCTTTCTCTAGTTGTGGCAAGCCGGGGCTACACTTCATTGCGGTGCGTGGGCTTCTCATTGCAGTGGCTTCTCTTGTTGCGTGCAGAGCACGGGCTCTAGGCACACGGGCTTCAGTAGCTGTGACACGTGGGCTCTAGAGCACAGACTCAGTAGTTGTGGCGCACAGGCTTAGTTGCTCTGTGGCATGTGGGATCTTCCCGGACCAGGGCTCGAACCCATGTCCCCTGCGTTGGCAGGCAGATTCTTTTTTTTTTTGCAGTACGCGGGCCTCTCACTGTTGTGGCCTCTCCCGTTGCGGAGCACAGGCTCCGGACGCGCAGGCTCAGCGGCCATGCCTTATGGGCCCAGCCGCTCCACGGCATGTGGGATCTTCCCGGACCGGGGCATGAACCCGTGTCCCCTGCATTGGCAGGCAGACTCTCAACCACTGCGCCACCAGGGAAGCCCAAGGACTGTCATGTGAGATCTTTCTGGCATGTAGGCAATCTCCCATAACCCACTCAATACTAAATTCACTCTGAGGTGAAAGATTTCAACACTTAAATTAGGTCATTGGTGGGAGGGAGGGGATATGGGGATATATGTATACGTATAGCTGATTCACTTTGTTGTACAGCAGAAGCTAATGCAACATTGTTAAGCAATTATACTCCAATAAAGATATAAAAAAATCAGGTCATTGGTTAAATAATTGATGTTAAATCCATATAAAGGAATACTATTGAGCCCCAGTCTTGAGTGATCAGACTTCAGTCCTCAAATAGTCAAGAAGCTCTAGTGCCTCCAAGCCCTCATCTTTTCTCAGACAAACCGCTGAGGCTGGCTGTCAGAATTTAATGGGCCAGGGTCTTGAGAACAGGATTCTGCCAGGAAATGCACACTCATGATTGCAGAGTCTCAGCCAAAAACTAGAGCGCAGTTAATAGCAAATACAAATCTGAGACTTACAGGAGGAAAGAAATCCCCTTTCTGCTCACAGGTCCCTGGAGAAGCTGTCTTTTAGCAAAGTGCTATTCAGAGGAAAAATTATGCAGAGGAGGCTGAGATGTGGAGAATGCTCATCTCATCCCTCTGGTATGGACAAAAGGGATAGATCCAGGCACCTCCTAAGTGACCTTTCTGTGTTTCTAGTGAGTGAAATAAAGGAGCCTTTCCCCGATCCTTAAGTCACGGTCACTCAGTTGGTGCTGCCCTAAATTAATTTTGCTTGCTTGTTTATTTAAGCCATGAGAAAATAGTATCTTTTTGTTTTGAAGTTGGGCTAGGATTAGCCCAGTTCCTGGAGCACCTCAGGGTGGGGTTTTATGAGGGTGAAAAGGTGTCCGTGTAACCACTTACCCTGTGGGCCTTCTCCAGTGGAGGCAGGGAGTGGATTTGGTATTTGCAGTGTCATTGCAGTGCCAGGGAAAGACTTGCCAGCAGTCAGGCCCAACTTTATGAAAAGAACAATTTGGTTAATACAGGGGAGTGCTTTTGATAAATGCTCTGTTAGGAGAGAAGCCTGGTTGTTTTTCTCTTCTGGCTAAAAACTGTTTAGTTCTTCTTCCCTCCCCGCCCCCGCCCGCCGCGTCTAGCTCTGAGAATGCATAGATGCTTGATTTTGTGGACAGAAGTTTCTCTACTTTTGTCTCTTGAATTTTGAAATATGCAGTATTAGCCCCAGATACTACGTAGCAGAAAAGTGTTATAATGTAGAGAACAATTAATTCCCCTTTAAGAAGTTCTAAGAGGAAAATGGGACTTTGCAAAATGGACTTCAGGGCTTCCCTGGTGGTGCAGTGGTTGAGAGTCCGCCTGCCGATGCAGGGGACACGGGTTCGTGCCCCAGTCCAGGAAGATCCCACATGCCGTGGAGCGGCTGGGCCCGTGAGCCATGGCCGCTGAGCCTGCGCGTCCGGAGCCTGTGCTCTACAACGGGAGAGGCCACAACAGTGAGAGGCCCGCGTACCACAAAAAACAAACAAACAAACAAACAAAAAATGGACTTCAAAGTCATGGTGTATCCCCCCAAAAAGTTATGCTTAAGGCTATTAAAATTCAAATTATATTTCAGTTTACTCAAATCATAGTCCTTGATGCTTGTCAACCAGAGAGGATGCAGTTGGTTCTAGAACAAAATTCCAGTTCTACTGGATGGGACAGGCCTCAAGGAGTTAATGCTTGTCTGGCATTATTCTTAAACAAATCAAGGCCTGGCTGCAGCAGCAGCCTCTCCCCTGGGAGAGAAGAGGTGCTGGGGCTGGGAGCCAGCACTAGCCGCCTTGTTTACTCTCCGCCCACTAAGAAGGCGCTGGCGTGGTGGGGAGAGCACAAGTGCCTGGGTTTTGGATGCTAAGCAGAGAGCCCTGTCTGGTGACTCATCCCCTGCGCGGAGGTGCAGCAGTGCCGCGGGGCTGGGTGGTTAATCTTGCTCTCTCTTGCGTGAACTGGGCAGGAGCGGCTGGAGGCGATGATGCGCAGGTCCCTGGAGCGCACGCAGCAGCTGGAGCTGAAGAAGAAGTGCTCGTGGGGAGCATCACTGGCCGCGGCGCCCGGAGGACGCGATGGTGAGTGAAGGTCTGTCCCTGCATCGCAGGGCCCGGTGAGGAGATCTTGGGGCAGGAGGGAGATCACGGGCAGACTGGCACCGGCAGGATCTGGGGGATGCTTTGTACCGATCTGCAGGTACCTTTTTTGGATGTGATGTTTAAAGCTGCCAAGCTTCCTGTGTATGCATTTCTTGCGAAGGGGATCTGTTCATTCTTCTTGCTCACAAACAGCAGTTGATACAGTAACTGGGCTTTGAGGTAAAACAAAAGAAAAACAAAGAAAATGAATGTAGAGCCTGGTTAACCGGATCCACCTAGCAAGCCCAGAGGTAACCTAATTTCAGGGAAGGTCAATGACAATAGGCTCAGTCATGGCTGCAGCATGACGGGGAAAGGCTGAGCAGCAGTAACCCCCTAAAAGGGGCTGGGGTTCTTCCCTCCACATTATTTATTTTTGTTGCTCTTTCAGTTTTGTTTTAAGGTGACTTATTTATTTCATTATCCAGTTCATACTCATCTTTAAATTTTCAAATGTTTAATGTATGGATTGTTACTAGTCCCTGGGTGGTTTTGCCCTCTTTTTAGTGTCTTTTCTGTGTCTGCCATTCTGTTATGCAGGAGCTGTATACCAGCTCTTTCTGAGAGCAAATGGGTTTACATGAGTGGTACAGTTTCTTGACTTTGCTGTATTGTGCTTTTAACCTTTTGTCAGTGAATATACTTTTCTTTTCTTTTTTTTTTTGAGACGTCAACAACCCCTCTCAGTTACTTTTTCTAATTTCCTAATAGAAACTAGAGTCAACCAGAAATTGGGACTTTTTTCTTTTACCTGTCTTTGCTCTGATTTTTGTTTTTTGCTGTGTAGGTGAATCAGGAAATACCCCACCCCCTCCTCTAGGTTTAGCAGCCAGCACCCTCCCTCCGGACCCAGGGACCACTGCCGCCGCTGCTGAGTCCACCAACGGTATATCTGAGCATCACTGTGCCATGGCATTTTGTGATGACTGTCCCGGTCACCCTCCTCCATCACTGTGTCTGTCTCAAGCACTTTTACAATTGATTTCTTAGTCTGACCCCTTAGAACTTTTCTCGAGAAAGTGAATGACATGCCCATATTTCTTTGTTCGTCATCGTGGAGCGTGCATGCCTTACATCCTAGTACCCTGGAGACATTTCATCCTTAGCTCACTAACTTCTGCCTTGAAAATCTTGTCAGTGTTTGACTTCTGTGCATTTAGATCTTCAACGCTCTCATGTATTATTGGTTTTTAGGCATTAAGTAGTAGGGTATTTCAATCACTTCTGGCTACCAGAACCTATAATTACACGGAGTTTTGGGTATTAATGTGATGGATTCCTGGAGAGGTGTTTGAGTTTACCAGTACTAACACTGTGAATCCAAACAAGGAGATAAATTGGTTTTGTTCTTGATTTCCTCTCTCTAATAGGCTCTCTGTTTTGTATACAGGCCTGCGAAATTCTTAGGGTCTAGGTCAAGAATAGAACTAGCAAAACCTTGCTCCCATTTAATAGGGACTTTAGAAGTTCAACTCATCTTTGACTGGTAAAGAAAAAACAAGATGTAAAAGGGATACAATATTTCCCAGCCACCCAGAAGGTCAAATTATAGCAGTAGGAATAAATGTCCTTGGTCTCCAGCATTTCCTTGACAAAGAATAATTTTTATTGGTGTTGTTGAGTAGCAGAGACTTTGCCGCCTGGGCCACGTTCACTGTCATATGGGCACTGGCCTTCCCCCAACAGAGAGGGGCAGGTAGAGTTGATAATGACACCTTGGGAATCGTACCCAGGGCCCTGGGACAGGGTGAGGTGAGTGTGGTACTCGACTGGAGCACTTAGTTTAAGGGATTGGCAGAAATCTCAGTAATCAAGATAAAAGAATATTTTAATCAAAATTAATGAAGAACAATCTATGATGAACAAAATATCAAATTTGCAAAGACCAGTACCATGCTGAGCCATATCGGAGCCTGAGGCAAAAGGGGAAATGTGTACCCCTAGAGACATGGTTTTATGTAATTTCTAATGGTTATTTTTCCCAGAACATTAAAATACTCAGACTGAAACATTGAAAAGTAGGTATGTGAAAACTCATACCATTTTAAATTTAAATATTTTATTTATACCCAAACAGACTGTATTATAATTTTACTTCAGTCTAAGTTATTTAAAAATTATTTAGGGTCATCACTTGGTCAGGAGAAATTGTCAAACATGACACTTCTCTCATTTGAAAACAAGATGAGTAGAAGAGTAGGTTTTGAAAATATTGTTGATGAGTTTGCTTCCTTTAGAGCTGGGGCCACACATCTTTCCTTTTGCCTCAAGCTCGGTTATGGCTTGTCTGGCACTGTCAGCACCTCTCGGGTTGCTGCAGTCGTTTCATTTAGAAGCCCGTCTGAAATAACGGTGGGAAATTAAGAGTACCAAATCCAGGACCACATTTTAAAATCCTAACCATAAACAGTCATAGCCTTTGAGAAAGGGCCATTGTGACCCCATCTCTTGATAAAAGGAAGAAACCAACTGCTACAGGTTGTTCTGCTTTAAATACAGCTCCTTGCTTTACAAATTACTTCTCTCTGCAACCTGAGCTCTAGATAACCTCAGAAAAAGTCCGGTTTTAGCTCACCCAGTCTCAGTTAGATCGTAGAACATTTTGCAGTGGTGCTTTGTCTCTGGGTCCAGGTTGGTTTTGTTTATGTGTGGTCTGAATTTACTTAAAAGTCCCTGGACACAAGGAAAGGGTTGGCTGGTGGGATTAGCATGGCTTTAGTTGAACAGTTGAGTGAGGCTGAACATTTGGAATCAAAGAGAAACACAAAGTTGAGCAATAGAAGAGAAGAACTTGCTTCAGATGGATGGCTGCTGTGGCCTGGGCATTCCCAGACATGCCAAGTGGAGGGCAGGGAGCTGGAAGCAGTGTGCTGTGCCACGGTGGTTTTGGAGGCGTGTGGATGAGGACAGGAAGAACACTTTGGGAAATGTGTTTCTTAGTCTAGAGTGGTGTGAATACCAATGTCTTTAATGCATTTCTCTGCAGCATGTGACAAACTTTCAACATCAACCATGAATTTGCCAAAGCAGACGGAGCCTCCCATGAGTAAGCGCCTGTCTTCATCCACCGCGACAATGTCCTATTCCCCAGACCGAGGCAAGTGAACGTGTAGACCTGGTCTCTCCAGTTTTCTTCTTTCTAGTGTGAGCGTGTTAACGTCGGTCTTTGGGAGAGCCCCTCTTGAGCCTTCTGCAAATAGCCCCATTCTCCTAGCCTTGCGATCTGTGTGTGGGAGCCCCAGGGCCTCACTAATGGGACTTTGGAAAAGTGGCAACGCGCTCTTCACAACCAGGTCATTGTTGAATAGGGACAGGAGTTAATGCTATGCTCCCAGTCTGAAAGAGACTTCCATTTTCCACAGTGCATGTAGACGTTATCCTGGCCTGGGGTTAATTGACCAGTGGGCAGATGTGACTGTTAAAAAAGTAACTGCCCAGTTATTGGTGCGATATTGTTGATTAGCCAGAAACAGCGGGATTGTTGAGGCAGAGGTACGTGGGAGACTTAGATGTGTGAAAAAAATGGGGTTCTGCTCTTGTCTGTGGTTTGTAAGCCTGCCCGTTTCTCTTTTGAAAACAGAAGTTCAGAACTAATATGAAATCTTTAAAAGGGCAAAAGGATGGATGGCCTTTTCTGGCGCTCTGTTTTGAGGTGAGAGATGGTATGTATAGGACGGGTGCCAGTTCCAGAAACTGAACAGATATAAAATCACCCGTGTTCTAATGGAGGCTCAGAGAAGGCACTAAAAGTCTGAATTGCTACCTTTCAGAGTTTGTAGGTTAAGGAAGGGAGGGAAGCTCTCCATGCATTAAATGCATATCTTAAAGCATCACTGAAGAAGTGTCAGGTGCCAGTGGAGTATTTAACACATCGAGTCATCACCAGGGGGTGAGCAGGAGGATGTTTGTGACTCTGAAGAGGCCAGTGTGCGTTCCTGGTCCTTTTCCACTGGCTTTGACCTTGCACCTCCAGCACAGGGGTCTGTCATGTGTGTCAGAGACCCCATAAGTGTCAGTGTTGACGCTCTCTGATGCAGTTCATGGGTAAGCGCTGGAAACCTTGAATTAACTAGGAGCTGGATGAGAAAACATCTGCATGCTTTTAATTCTGTATAGCTGTTCCATTTGTGAGTCTATCCCATAGGTTTTCATTAATTCATATGGTTACAAGTTGATGTTAAATTCATATTTGCATTGATTAATGTGTAAAGATAATCAGTATGTTATTATATATTGTTGGCAACTGAATTATCTGCTTGTGGATTATTAATTGAAAATTTGAAATTCCCAAGCCATTTACTGGCTAGTGGATACCCAAAGAAGACGAAGTCATTGAAAAGTTAATCCATTATCATATAATATGTTCCGAAACCATCAAAATAACATTTCAGTCACTGAATTTTAGATTATGGATACTACTACTTCCATTAAAGCTGATAATTAGTTGGCTTTTTTTTAATGTTTCTTATTTAATTTTTGCCCTTACTTGCGTGGGAAAAGTATGAAAGGATGCATATTTCTACATTAACAAAATCAGTGTGTTATGAAATATTTCCTAACAGAGGGCCTAAAACAAGTGTTTTGTAGGAGTAATCTTTTTTTCCAATGTTAGATCTACTTGGTGAGTAAATGGTTTCTTGAGTCCATATGACATCTTGGAATATGGGCTAATTCTCTTCGGGTGATACAGGTGATACTCTAATTCCGTAATAGCATGTTGAATGAATTCTGGCACCCCAAGAGAAGTAACACACTCTCCCAAGCTCTAAATGACACAGCGTCTGTTTTCTTTTACTATGACAAGCTCCGAAGCCATCCTTTGCTACAATATTTTTTCTTTCCACATTCGTTCTGCCACCCAAAAGTTGATTTGCATCATGCACTGTGTTGTTTTAGGCATTTTATTTTGTTTTGTTTTAATTTTGCTTTTTAAAATTTTCATTTGATTCCGTCCCTCAGCTCATCGCACGCACCTTAGTCCCATGGAAACCTTTCTTGTTATGCGACTGTTGACACCCACACAGGCTTCTTTAGCCAGAAGCAGAAGTGCACTCATGCTCTCTGAGCAGCCCAGTCACTCAGGTAAAAGAGGCCAAGCTGGTGACACTGAGGGAAATGCCCCAAATGGTATTGGTTGGCCTTTGAGTTATTCCTGAATTTTTGTATCTTGCTTCACATTTGTTGGCTTCATGAAATGTCTTCTATGGTTAATAACATTTTCTACCCACCAGTGTTTTATTGTTGCTATATTTCTTTTCTTTCAAGTGTCACAGAGGTGAGTAAATTATTTTATGAGTGAGGGCATGTGGATTAGGGGAAAGAAATCCATCTCATGAGTTATGGCGGTTAGTAGACTTTTTAAAATAGACGGTTTGGTAAAATAGCCTATAAACTGCAATCTCAGAAGTCCCATAATCAGCTCTACCACTTACTAGCTGTTACCACTTTGGGTGAGTTAATTAACCTCTCTAAGCCTCAGTTTCCTCATCTCTAAAGTGGAGTTATTTTAAGTTGTCATGAGGATTAAATGAGATAGCACAATGATGGACACAGTCAGAACAGGTATCTAGAGCCTCACTACTCAAGGGGTGGTCCATGGACCAACAGCATTGGTATTACCTGGGAGCATGTAAGAGGGTGGACTCTCAGGCCCCGCCAGACCTGCACACTGAAGTCCAAGAAACAGTGGGCCACACCGTCAAAGCCCTTCCTTGACCAAAGCAGATCAAACCATCATGGCAAGTTTAATGGGGACTAAAAAAAAAAAAAATTAATGTGCACTAGTGTTCCCTGTGAGTTTTGCAAGTGAGTAATGCCGTGTCCACATTAGGGCATGTCTGGTCTCCGTGTCAGTTCCCAAGATATAGTGTATTCAGTGAGATAACATATAAATGACATATTGTCCTCTACCTAGTTCTATCTGTTTCCAAGTAGTTGTGCTGTTTCTGCAGAGACTATATACAAAGGGCCAATAAGCACATGACAAGATGCTGAACATCCTTAGTCATTAGGGAAATGCAAATCAAAACCATAATGAGATACTACTTCCCACTACTAGGATGGCTAAAATTCAAAGAAAAAAGGATAATACAGTTGACTCTTGAACAATTTAGGGGTTGGGGGTACCAGCCCGCCTCAGTCAAAAATCTGCCTTTAACTTTATAATCAGCCCTCTGTATACTTGGTTCCCTATCCGCAGATTCAACCAGCCACAAATAGTACCATAGTATTTACTATTGAATAAAATCTGCGTGTAAGTGGACCCATGCGGTTCAAACCTGTGTTGTTCAAGAGTCAACTGTAATATGTATTGGTGAGGATGTGGGAGAAATTGTAACCTTTATACACTGCTGGTGGGAATGTAAAATTTGCAGCTGCTCTGGAAAGCAGTCTGACAGGTTTTTCAAAATGTTAGAGTTACCACATGAACCAGCAATTCTACTCTTTGGTATAGAGTCAAGGAAATTGAAAACATACACAGTGAAGTGTACAAGTATTCTCAGCAGCAGCATTCAGATTAGCCACAATGTGGAAACAACCCAGATATCCAACAACAGATGAATGGATAAACAAAATGTGTTTATCCATAAAGTGGAATATTATTCAGCTATAAAAAGGAATGAATTACTGATACATGCTACACGATGAACCTTGAAAACATGTTCAGTGAAAGAAGCCAGGCAGAAAATGCCACAAGTTTTATGATTCCATTTTTATGAAATGTCTGGAATAGACAAATCCAGAGAGACAGTAAATAGGTGGTTACTAGGGACCAGGGGAGGGGGAAGAGGAGTGAGTGCCTAATGGGCTCAGGGTTTCTTTTGTTGAAAATGTTCTGGAATTAGACTGTAGTTATGGTTGCACAGCCTTGTAAATATGCTAAAACCCACTAAATTGTACACCTTTATGGTATATGAATTCTATCTCAAACAAATAAACACAAAATTCCTGGGAAGTAGGAAGTATCCCCATCTTGAGAAGGAGAAATGTGTCAGGAGGACCACTCCCAGGCTCGATGATTCTCTAGGAGAGCTCAGAGCTATGATTTATTACAGCGAAAAGCTACAGAGCAAAATCAGTGAAGGGAAAGGGTACATGGAACCAAGTCCAGGGAAGACCGGGCACAGGCTCGCGGCGTCCGCTCCCAGTGGAGTCACGCAGGACACGTTCCCCCAGCAATGAATTAGTACGTGGATGAAGTGTTGCCAACCACAGAAGCCCATTAGAGACTCAGTGCCCAGAGTTTTTAGTGGGGGCTGGTCACGTGGGCACCCCCTGCCAGGTACGTACCTAAATTCCAAACTCAGAAGGAAAGCAGGTGTTCAGCGGAAGTCATGCTGTTTGTACAAACAGGTTAGGCACAGCGAGCCAGTCTTACCAGTTAACTGTGGGAACTCTGCCCAAATCCAAGTTCCCCAATGCCGGGGCCAGCGTGCTAAGCAGGCCTTTCCAGGGAAAGCCTGCAGTTAGGCCTGCTGTGTTTTTTCTGTTCTTCTCTGCACAGTTCACCCCCTTGGTCCTTGGCCACGGTGTCTTTACAGCAGAATTATTATCAATAGGAGCTCGTATAGCAGGCTGAGGCCAACCTACCGTGTGGATCTCACTTATGCCATGTAGGGGTGCTGGACTTAGACAGTTAAGACACAGACCAGTCACCATCAAGGTCTGTCTTAGAAAGCCAGCTGGCTTCCTCTGTAAGTTTCCATATGAACCTCTTCTACCTGGCCTGAGGCATCAATTCAGGCCCAGCCAGCGCTGGGCAGTAAGATGAAGCTGACCCAGAGCCATCCAGGGCTGAGGCAGTGTCATGATGGTACAAGTACAGTCCCCGAGAGCACACGTGTCCCCTGGAAACAGAGTTTATGATGTTCGGGCACCCCATGCAGGACGTGCGTTGGGCAGGCAGTCCAGGCTCACAGGGCCCCCAGCTCTCAGTCCTTGCTTTCAGAGGCACTGCCTGAGGTGGTCCATTCCAAACAGTCCTGCGAGCAACACTGGCTTCATCTCCGGCCGAGTGTGGACTGCATGTGGAGGTGGTGAGCGGGGACTGCGCAGGAGCTGGCCTGCCCCTGCTGTCTCACGGTCACACTGTCACCTGCAATCTGTGTGAATCTGAAGCTCGCTGGCAGCAGCTTGCAAAGGCAGTGTGGTTTTCCTTCAGCAAGAGGGGAGAGTTCCCAGAAACAGTTCTGGAAGAGAAAGATCGTGAATGCCCCTCCCCTGGCCCTCCCCTGCACCACTCCAGTGAGGCTGGGTTTTGTTGTTTTTCTCCATTGTTATCAGCATGCCCCTTTCAGTAATCACAACTTTACATTTCTCAGTCATCCTCTACTCTAACATGGACCTTTCATCTGGAAGGGTTGAATGCAAGAAGGACAAGAGCATTTTTATTTTTAAAAAAATGTGTCCAACTTAAGCAGAATGACACGTCATGCTCAGAAACTGGGACAAAATCCTGAATTTTCAAAAATTTTAAAAATAGGTTTGCATCACCCCCCATCTCTTCCATCCTCTTCATTTATCCAGTGAGCAGCCTAGAAAAGATCAGTCCCTTTTCAGGGACAGGTGCATTGAACAAGTTGCCTTTCTGAGGTGTGCGTAGCAGGAGAAGGGCAAGGGAAGTAGAGTCAGCCTCTCGGTCCGTTGTTAACAAACCGTAGCCAATCTGGAAAGTCAAACACCAGACGTCTTGTCTCGTCAGCAGTGCTGCATCCCCCAGAGGGGGTCGAGCCTGCTCATTGGGGTGGACGGAGGGGTCACACTCCCTTGAGTGCCCTTTCCCAGCTTGCAGCTCTGGCAGGAATTACAAGTTAGAAATGCAGTCAGGCTCCACATCAGAAGTCGAGAGCCCACCAGCAGCTCCGTGTTGGATGGTCCCATCAGAGAACGAGCCCTTTCCTGTGTGCATTTGTCTGTGACCCGGATGGTCCAGCCAGCATCTGTGATGTTTTCTCAGGTTAGGGCCCCACGGAGGGGTGTTCTGTATCTACAGTGGTTCCGGGTTGAATTTTTTTTCTTTTTTTTTTTGCGTTACGCGGGCCTCTCACTGCTGTGGCCTCTCCCGTTGCGGAGCACAGGCTTCGGACGCACAGGCTCAGCAGCCATGGCTCACGGGCCCAGCCGCTCCACGGCATGTGGGATCTTCCCGGACCAGGGCACGAACCCGTGTCCCCTGCATCGGCAGGCGGACTCTCAACCACTGCGCCACCAGGGAAGCCCCCGGGTTGATTTTTGAAACTTCAAAAGTTTGTTTCTGTCTGGAGATTGCCTCTTTTTTTACAACTCCCTTTTCCCAGAGGCTGCATTATGCAAAAATCACCAGGTCTGGAGACTTGTTCTGGTTCCACTACTTAGAATTTAAATTCCAGCCAAACCGCTGGTGGTAAATAGCAAGGAGGTTGTGTCCCACTTCCACTTGGAGGAGAAAGTGAAAACTAAAGGCATCACCTGGGCTGCACTCTTTCTCTCACTTAAGCCAGCATGGCCAAAAGCAGCCAGAGGATCGAGCAAGCCAGCACTTGGAGTTCCATGGGTCATCTTCAGATTCCATAGGTATTTCACCTTTCGCAACAGACAGCAGCTCGGCTGCGGTTTCCTCTGGTGGGGGGCTCCATAGCCACCAGGCATCAGTGGGTCGTCATCCTCCACCCCTTTCTCCTTCCTTTTACCAAACAATGCTTTTACTATACATCAGGGAATCAGGGTCTTTCTCACGATTCCTGCTTCTGACACCAATTGTGTCAGGGGTCCCCAAGACCACCCCAGGTTCAGTGATTCGCTAGGAGGACTCAGAGGACTCAGCGTGTGGTGGCACTCGTAGCTGAGATGTCCCAGCGGAAGGCTGCACAGCACAATCAGCACGGGGAATTGGCGCACGGGCGAGTCCAGAGGACACCATGTGCAGCTTTCCAAGAGTCCCCTCCCAGTGGAGTCACACAGGACGTGCCTGAGTCCCCCAGCAACGAGCTGCGACAACACGCGTGAAATGTTGCCAACCAGGGAGGCTTGTTAGAGACTCAGCGCCCAGCGCTGGTCACGTAGGCACCCCCTGCCAGGCACATACCACATTCCAGACTCAGGACAAGAAAGCAAGATCAGTCATGTTGTTTGTACAGGCAGCTTAGGCACAGTGAGCTACTCATCAGTTAATGGTGAGAACCCTCCTGAAATCCAAGTTTCCAGATGCTTACAGGGGTCAACCTTGTGAACAGGCCCTTCCAAGGACAGCAGTCAGGTCTGCTACGTTAACTCTCTCCTGTACAAGGAAATTGACATTTAGAGAGGTTAAGTCACCTACCCAAGGTGATCCAGCTATTAGGTGATGGTGCTCGGTCCATCTGGCTCCCAAGACCAGATTTTGAACTCCTGAAATGAACTGGACCCTTGAGCATTGAGTATGGGGGTCTTTTAAGATACGGTCTATTCTGTGTACACTAGAAAAAGTGTGGTGGTATTTTGAGAATGTGGATTGCCCGCGTCACATTTTAACAGAAATGTGGTGTTCTTCCCAACCCTCTGTTCACCCTACTTTTTCCGTCTATGCTCCCTGTGTCTCTGGGTTTTATACTGTAACTCTCTAGTATCCCATGCCTGTCCTCGTGTAGCTCCTGCTGGCCCCCTTAAATCTTCCTACAAGTCTTCTCCCACTCGAAATGCCGAGAAGAAGAAGACGGCATCTACATCTGGCGTAGGAGATGCTGGGAAAGGAGCCCCTGCAGGAGCGGAGGCCTCTCCGGTAGGTTTATACCCGCTCACCCCTCGGGACTGGTTTATCTGACAGTGTGATTACTCCCCACACTTGACCTGGGGTCTATTTCCATCTATCTCCAGGGACTGCTCAAGGGGCAGACTTGGTTTAAAATGGCACCCAACCTTTGAAAATCAGTTAACTTTTTGCACCCTCCTAAATCTTAGTGCCTTGGAACAGACTCCTAAAGCCCTTGTCCTCTTTATAGCCTGTCCTCCAGAGGACGGGCGTCAGAAGGAATGTTCCGAGTGCCCTTTCTCTGCTTAAGGATGTCTGATTCTGGGCCAGTCTTGCCTCTACAGGCAGCTAGAGCTGAAGTTCTAGGTCAACCTTCATCCACAACGGTGGCCTTTAAACATTTTTGTCGTCATGGTAACACTATCAGTAAGGCAGACGTTGAGCAGGTACCCCCGATTGTGTGTATTTGTTTAGAAATTTTACGTGCCATACTACTTTTGTTAGTTACACTTGCTATGTAACAAATTACCCCAAACCTTAGCAGCTTAAAGCCAATGTTTATTACCTCACTGGTTCTTTGGGTCAGAAATTGAGGATGGCTTAGCTGGGTGCTTCTGGTTCAGGGTCTCTCATGAGGGTGTGGTCAGGACGGCAGGCAGGGCTGCAGTCATCAGAAAGCTTGGCTGGGGCTCTTCCAGGACAGCTCACTCACATGGCTGTTGGCAGGAGGCCCCAGTTCCTTACTGCATGGACCTCTCCAGAGAGCTGCTTGAGTGTCCAGATAACATGGCAGCTGGCTTCCCCTAGAGCAAGAGATCAGAGAGAGAGAGACAGAGACCAAACCCACGCTTGAGGAGAAGGGAACTGAGCTCCACCTGTTAAAGCAAGGAGCATCAAATGACACGTGGACTCACTTTAAACACCGCGTCACCACTGGGCATTTATTTGATAACGCCATATTTATTTTTTTAATCCAGTGTGATCCCAAGGTTCTCACAGGAGAAGTGAATATTTCAGACCCTAGGATTTTACTGCTGGGTGGATTCCTGTGGAAGGGGGCTAATGTATGTGGGCATGGGGGCTGTGTGAGGATTTGCTGCGGAAAATCACAATAGGGAGGGAAGGGGACCACTGTTGCAGACTGCCTGCCGTGGGCCAGTAACAGAGGCCCATGTGAGGCAGGCCATGGGGAAGACATAGAGGGATGGAGGGGTTGCAGTCCCCGTTAAACTGGGTACACTGTCAGGGTCCCCAGCTCACTGTCTTGCACCCACCTATAGCTTTTTTTTTAAAATAGTGATTGCATATCTTTGTACTCGTTCCAGCTTCTGTATGTCCAGGACCACAGTCTGGTTCCATTGTTAGCTTTTTGTAAGATAACAAGGAGAAGGCGGTCTTTATGTTTTAAGGCTGAGGTTGTTTTTTTTTTTAACTGAATGACCTAAATATGATGACCCCCTGGTGCTTCTCTGCAAAGATTCCCATTGTGGGAAGTAGTATAGCTCCGTATGGTTCCTTCTGAAAGAAAGCTGTGCGTTGCTTCTATCTGGGGTATTTTTAGAAATTGTAGAAGTGGTGGCAGTCATGGGCCATGGCCGTCCTATTCTGTGTCCCCTACAGACGGAGAAGATGAAGAGGGGGCCAAGAACAACTTCCGTTCCCAGCGTGGGCCTCATGTCCCCTCTGAGAAGATGCGATTTTCCAGCAGGCGTTTCTAAGAGGTCGTCTTCTCCTGTGACACCCAAGTAAGCATCTTTCCCCTTCACCATAGTCGGATGGTTAAAGCAGTTTGGGGGGCTCTGTGCCGTGTGCCTCCAGCTCCCCCACGAGGCGTGGCCGGCCCGCCGAGGTGCGCTGTGTATCTTCTAGATAAATGATGTGCTCTTGAGGGCTTTGCTGCCTGGTAAATACTGGACTGTGATTTACCAAGATGAACCCATTTGGCGTGTTTTCTTCAGGTCCATTAGTCCCATTCTACTTTTCTGGCATTCCCCTTCTTTCTCCTTCAGCTGCATCTGGAGTGAAGTGATTGCACTGCGCTTGGGCTCTGGGGCCCCTGTGCTCCACACTCGCTCTCAGGCCCTCTCTCATTTTGTCTCTTTAACAGAAAGGCAATAATAACTTCTCAGTCACCATCAGCTGTATGTTTTTCTAATGAAGCCAATGAAAAACTGTGTAACTGGAAAACGAATTTACACTGTGTGACCACTGACTTAAGTCTTTAAAACATTTTACTGCTAGTAACTGACAAGAATGACTCAGTAAATAACTCATTCCAGCAGTAGAATGGAAACATGTTCAGTAGTACTGAGAGAGAAAGAGAAATATGATTTTAATTTGGAAAAAAGGAAACTCTTTATATAGAGAGAATCATATAAAACTTGTTTGGTGCATCAGTCTGGTTCAGAGAACATAGGATAATACACAGGTTTAATGAACACTTGAGGATTTTCTTTTCTTTAACCTTTTTTCTTTTTTTTAATTTTTGAATTTTATTTTATTTTTTTATACAGCAGGTTCTTGTTAGTCATCAATTTTATACACATCAGTGTATACATGTGAATCCCAATCTCCCAATTCATCTCCCCGCCCCCCCTTCCCCCTTGGTGTCCATACATTAGTTCTCTACATCTGTGGCTCTATTTTTGCCTTGCAAAGCGGTTCATCTGTACCATTTATCTAGGTTCCACATATATGCGTTAATATACGATATTTGTTTTTCTCTTTCTGACTTACTTCACTCTGTATGACAGTCTCTAGATCCATCCACGTCTCAACAAATGACCCAATTTCGTTCCCTTTTTATGGCTGAGTAATATTCCATTGTATATATGTACCAAAACTTCTTTATCCATTCATCTGTCCATGGGCATTTAGGTTGCTTCCATGACCTGGCTATTGTAAATATTGCTGCAATGAACATTGGGGTGCATGTGTCTTTTTGAATTATGGCTTTCTCTGGGTATATGCCCAGTAGTGGGATTGCTGGATCATATGGTAATTCTATTTTTAGTTTTTTAAGGAAACTCCGTACTGTTCTCCATAGTGGCTGTATCAATTTACATTCCCACCAACAGTGAAAGAGGGTTCCCTTTTCTCCACACCCTCTCCAGCATTTGCTGTTTGTAGACTTTCTGGTGATGCCCATTCTGACTGGTGTGAGGTGATACCTCATTGTAGTTTTGATTTGCATTTCTCTGATAATTAGTGATGTTGAGCAACTTTTCATGTGCTTCTTGGCCATCTGTATGTCTTCTTTGGAGAAATGTCTATTTAGATCTTCTGCCCATTTTTGGATTGGGTTGTTTGTTTTTTTAATATTGAGCTGCATGAGCTGTTTATATATTTTGGAGATTAATCCTTTGTCCGTTGATTCATTTGCAAATATTTTCTCCCATTCTGAGGGTTGTCTTTTCATCTTGTTTATGGTTTCCTTTGCTGTGCAAAAGCTTGGAAGTTTCATTAGGTCCCATTTGTTTATTTTTGTTTTTATTTCCATTACTCTAGGAGGTGGATCAAAAAAGATCTTGCTGTGATTTATGTCAAAGAGTGTTCTTCCTATGTTTTCCTCTAAGAGTTTTATAGTGTCCAGTCTTACATTTAGGTCTTTAATCCATTTTGAGTTTATTTTCGTGTATGGTGTTAGGGAGTGTTCTGATTTCATTCTTTAACATGTAGCTGTCCAGTTTTCCCAGCACCACTTATTGAAGAGACTGTCTTTTCTCCATTGTATATCCTTGCCTCCTTTGTCATAGGTTAGTTGACCATAGGTGCATGGGTTTATCTCTGGGCTTTCTATCTTGTTCCATTGATCTATGTTTCTGTTTTTGTGCCAGTAACATATTGTCTTGATTACTGCAGCTTTGTAGTATAGTCTGAAGTCAGGGAGTCTGATTCCTCCAGCTCTGTTTTTTTCCCTCAAGACTGTATTGGCTATTCGGAGTCTTTTGTGTCTCCATACAAATTTTAAGATATTTTGTTCTAGTTCCGTAAAAAATGCCATTGGTAATTTGATAGGGATTGCATTGAATCTGTAGATTGCTTTGGGTAGTATAGTCATTTTCACAATATTGATTCTTTCAATCCAAGAACACGGTATATCTCTCCATCTGTTGGTTATCGTCTTTAATTTCTTTCATCAGTGTCTTATAGTTTTCTGCATACAGGTCTTTTGTCTCCCTAGGTAGGTTTATTCCTAGGTATTTTATTCTTTTTGTTGCAACGGTAAATGGGAGTGTTTCCTTAATTTCACTTGCAGATTTTTCATCATTAGTGTATAGGAATGCAAGAGATTTCTGTGCATTAATTTCGTATCCTGCAACTTTACCAGATTCATTGATTAGCTCTAGTAGTTTTCTGGTGGCATCTTTAGGATTCTCTATGTATTGTATCATGTCATCTGCAAACAGTGACAGTTTTACTTCTTCTTTTCCAATTTGTATTCCTTTTATTTCTTTTTCTTCTCTGATTGCCGTGGCTAAGACTTCCAAATCTGTGTTGAATAATAGTGGTGAGAGTGGACATCCTTGTCTTGTTCCTGATCTTAGAGGAAATGCTTTCAGTTTTTCACCATTGAGAATGATGTTTGCTGTGGGTTTGTCGTATATGGCCTTTATTATGTTGAGGTAAGTTCCCTCTATGCCCACTTTCTGGAGAGTTTTTATCATAAATGGGTGTTGAATTTTGTCAACAGCTCTTTCTGCATCTGTTGAGACGATCATATGGTTTTTCTCCTTCAATTTGTTAATATGGTGTATCCCATTGATTTGCATATATTGAAGAATCCTTGCATCCCTGGGATAAATCCCACTTGATCATGGTGTATGATCCTTTTAATGTGTTGTTAGATTCTGTTTGCCAGTATTTTGTTGAGGATTTTTGCATCTATATTCATCAGTGATATTGGTCTGTAATTTTCCTTTTTTGTCGTATCTTTGTCTGGTTTTGGTTATCAGGGTGATGGTGGCCTCATAGAATGAGTTTGGGTGTGTTCCTTCCTCTGCAATTTTTTGGAAGAGTTTGAGAAGGGTAGGTGTTAGCTCTTCTCTAAATGTTTGATAGAATTCACCTGTGAAGCCATCTGGTCCTGGACTTTTGTTTGTTGGAAGATTTTTAATCACAGTTTCCATTTCATTACTGTGATTGGTCTGTTCATATTTCCTGTTAGTTCCTGGTTCAGTCTTGGAAGGTTATACCTGTCTAAGAATTTGTCCATTTCTTCCAGGTTGTCCATTTTATTGGCATAGAGTTGCTTATAGCAGTCTCTTAGGATGCTTTGTATTTCTGTGGTGTCTGCTGTAACTTCTCCGTTTTCGTTTCTAATTTTATTGATTTGAGTCCTCTCCCTCTTTTTCTTGATGAGTCTGGCTAATGGTTTATCAATTTTGTTTATCTTTTCAGAGAACCAGCTTTTAGTTTGATTGATCTTTGCTATTGTTTTCTTTGTTTCTATTTCATTTATTTCTGCTCTGATCTTTATGATTTCTTTCCTTCTGCTCACTTTGGGTTTTGTTTGTTCTTCTTTCTCTAGTTCCTTTAGGTGTAAGTTTAGATTGTTTATTTGAGATTTTTCTTGTTTCTTGAGGTAGGCTTGTATAGCTATAAACTTCCCTCTTAGAACTGCTTTTGCTACATCCCATAGGTTTTGGATCGTCGTGTTTTCATTGTCATTTGTCTCTAGGTAGTTTTTGATTTTGTCTTCAATTTCTTCAGTGATCTCTTGGTTATTTAGTAATGTATTGTTTAGCCCCCATGTGTTTGTGTTTTTTACGTTTTTTTCCCTGTAATTGATTTCTAATCTCATAGCGTTGTGGTCAGAAAAGATGCTTGATATGATTTCAATTTTCCTAAATTTACTGAGGCTTGACTTGTGACCCAAGATGTGATCTATCCTGGAGAATGTTCCGTGCGCACTTGAGACGAAAATTTAATCTGCTGTTTTTGGATGGAATGTCCTATAAATATCAATTAAATCTATCTGGTCTACTGTGTCATATAAAGTTTGTGTTTACTTATTAATTTTCTGTCTGGATGATCTGTCCATTGGTGTAAGTGAGGTGTTAAAATTTCCCCACTATTACTGTGTTACTGTCAATTTCCTTTTTTATAGGTGTTAGCAGTTGCCTTATGTATTGGGGTGCTCCTATGTTGGGTGCATATATGTTTATAATTGTTATATCTTCTTGGATTGATCCCTTGATCATTATGTAGTGTCCTTCCTTGTCTCTTGTAACATTCTTTATTTTAAGGTTTATTTTATCTGATATGAGTATTGCTACTCCAGCTTTCTTTGGATTTCCATTTGCATGGAATATCTTTTTCCATCCCCTCACTTTCAGTCTGAATGTGTCCCTAGGTCTGAAGTGGGTCTCTTGTAGACAGCATATATATGGGTCTTGTTTTTGTATCCATTCCGCGAGCCTGTGTCTTTTGGTTGGAGCATTTAATCCATTCACGTTTAAGGTAATTATCGATATGTATGTTCCTGTGACCATTTTCTTAATTGTTTCGGGTTTGTTTTTTGGTTTTTGGTTTTCTTGGTTTTGTTTTTTTTTTTTTGCGGTATGCGGGCCTCTCACCGCTGTGGCCTCTCCCGTTGCGGGGCACAGGCTCCGGACGTGCAGGCCCAGCGGCCATGGCTCACGGGCCCAGCCGCTCCGCGGCATGTGGGATCCTCCCGGACCGGGGCATGAACCCGTGTCCCCTGCATCGGCAGGCGGACTCTCAACCACTGCGCCACCAGGGAAGCCCATTGGGTTTGTTTTTGTAGGTCCTTTTCTTCTTTTGTGTTTCCCACTTAGAGAAGTTCCTTTAGCATTTGTTGTAGAGCTGGTTTGGTGGTGCTGAATTCTCTTAGCTTTTGCTTGTCTCTAATGCTTTTGATTTCTCAGTTGAATCTGAATGAGATCCTTGCCGGGTAGAGTAATCTTGGTTGTAGGTTCTTCCCTTTCGTCACTTTAAATATATCATGCCACTCCCTTCTAGCCTGTAGAGTTTTTGCTGAGAAATCAGCTGTTAATCTTATGGGAGTTCCCTTGTATTTGTTGTTTTTCCCTTGTTGCTTTCAATAATTTTTCTTCATCTTTAATTTTTGTCAGTTTGATTACTATGTGTCTCGGTGTGTTTCTCCTTGGGTTTATCCTGCCTGGGACTCTCTGCACTTCCTGGACTTGGGTGGCTATTTCCTTTCACATGTTAGGGAAGTTTTCGACTATAATCTCTTCATATATTTTCTCAGGTCCTTTCTCTCTCTCTTCTTCTGGGACCCCTATAATGTGAATGTTGTTGCATTTAATGTGGTCCCAGAGGTCTCTGAGGCTGTCTTCATTTCTTTTTGTTCTTTTTTCTTTATTCTTTTCCGCAGCAGTGAATTCCACCATTGTGTCTTCCAGGTCGCTTATCCGTTCTTCTGCCTCAGTTATTCTGCTATTGATTCCTTCTAGTGTAGTTTTCATTTCAGTTATCGTATTGTTCATCTCTGTTTGTTTGTTCTTTAATTCTTCTAGATCTTTGTTAAACATTTCTTGCATCTTCTCGATCTTTGCCTCCATTCTTTTTCCGAGGTCCTGGATCATCTTCACTATCATTATTGTGAATTCTTTTTCTGGAAGGTTGCCTATCTCCACTTCATTTAGTTGTTTTTCTGGGGTTTTATCTTGTTCCTTCATCTGATACATAGCCCTCTGCCTTTTCATCTTGTCTGTCTTTCTGTGAATGTGGTTTTTGTTCCACAGGCTGCAGGGTTGTAGTTCTTCTTGCTTCTGCTGTCTGCCCTCTAACACTTGGGAATTTTTAAAAAATGTTTCAAGATGATAGCAGCTCTTATTTCTGATATGTTGCTTCCTAACAGAGATTTTTTCACTAATATTGTTTTGCTCAGAGATTGCTATGGTTTTTATAAACCAGTACTACTGGTTATCGATGTATGTACTTTCCATAAAGAAAATCTTTCTGTAGCACATTACTGAATTAATAGCGTCTTGGGTTTTTTTTTTTCTTAAGTCCATTGCATTCTTTCTGTGCCTGTATTGCCTGTCTTTGGTTATGGTATTGCTTTCTTGCAAACTCCAAATCCATTAGGTGAGCTGTGAGGTCTCTGTTTGTCTTATTTCTGAGCCTTCCATTTGCATGTCAGTACTCTGCTGTCAGTTTGGGACGTTGACATTAACAGAGAGAAAAGCCTATTCGTACTGGGGTTTTTCCAGATTCTACCCTCTCTTTCCTGGGTCTTGACTCATGGTCCTTGCATCATCATTGTAAATTTCACTGAGGCGAACCAAGAGGGTAGTTGCCCTCTATAGAGATGAGAATTCAGTTTTTGGTAGCAAGCTTGCAGTGGGTTCTGTGCTATTTCTTTGAAGTTGAAAATCTTGAAGGTTGTGATTCAGGAACTATTTTATATTTTAAAGGACATATCATCCGAGTTTTAAAAAGCTCTCTCTCTGACCAAAGATACTCAAACACAATCCCAGACTTTTAAAAATGCAGTTCAATTTAAAGAAATATTTAAAATTTCTACTCTATCTAGAACAATAATAGGCACCTTGTAGAAGCTTTATAAGTATTCATAGAATGAATGAATGCAAGTCACTGTGCCAGATGCTCCAGAGAATCCCCAAACGAATGAAAATAGTCTCCACTTGGACGGGCCCCAAGAGAGCTGGGAGGGAGATGTGGACCCAGATGAGGACAGTTCCAGGCCTGCTCCAAAGAGAGAGCTGCCCACCTTGAACTGTTCATCCCTCAGGACTCAGCTCAGCTGTCTTCCTGTCCAGAACTAGCCAAAGCTGAATTCGCCCCCTTCGCTGTGCTAACAGAACATAGCTGGGTCAGTCATTCGTTCATCGAACACCCATAGAGCACCTACTCTGTATCCAGTGCTCTTCTCAGCCTTCATGGAGCTTGCCTGACAGTGAACAACAAATATAATATCAGGTGGTGATAAGTGCTGTGAAGAAAAATGAGTCCGGGTCAGATGGCGGAGGACGGTGGAGGGGCGGAGCTAGATCGGGTGGTCAGAAAAGGCTTCTCTGAGGAGGTGACATTTGAGCAGAGCGCCCTGCATGAAGTGAGGGAGCAGGCCGAATTGATGTGTGCCTCATTGTACTTGATTATCTCCTGCTAGGCTGCCGCAAGGGCGGGGGGCTGACTCAGTTTATTGTTGCACAGTCTGCGCGCAACATGAGTCTGTGGGACGCTAGCCAGGGCGGAAAGGCGGGCCTGGAGGGCAGAGTGGTCTGGGCAGGTCTGAGCAATGCTGGGGCCAAACCTACCTGAGGACTCAGGCCCTTTGCCTCCTCATTCCTTCTGGGACATTCATCAGTATATTCTCCCACTGATCAGTTTCTTAAACATTCTCTTTTCTGTGCTGTATATTTCACTTGGGGAATTTTTTAATGATGAGGGATGCTGGTTTCTGTACCATGCTGCACAGTGTTCCTGCCACTTTCAACAAAGAGAAATTAATGGACTGGCTTTTATTTTTAGAGCCTCATACATGTTGTCTCTAACACAGGCAGGAAAAGTAGCACACACTAACACAGCTAGACTGCCTGTGTACTGTCAAACTCCAGAATCCTTCTCTCTTTATGAGGTGCCCTGGGAATAGAAGTTGCTCGGGCACCTCTAAATCAGAATTACCAAGTTGAGAGGTGTAAGGAATAGCAAACGTTTCTTGATTTTTAAAATGTTCAGAAAGAAATTTAGTTTCTCCCTGGGGTGAAAATTAGCGGCTGAAGCACACTGGGTATGGGCCAGGTCTGAGAAATGTGCAAAGTCAAGTAGACGGTAAGTATATTCTGAAAATCCAACCAAACTATACAGCAGTGAAAAAGAGTGGATTGCAGCTGCCCGCAACCAGTGGGTGGATCTCAGGAACGTAGTGTCGAGAAGGAAGTTGTAGAAGAATGTCAGCAGTTTGATTCCATGTATACTGAGTCCCTAGATGTTGCAAAACCAGTGTGTTTTTAATAATATAAATGTGGTAAGATGATTTTAAGGAAATGGCAAACATAAAATGCAGAGTGATGATGGCCTCTGAGTGGGAAGTTGGGGATGGGCTCAGGGAGGGGCACATGGGAGATCCTGGCATAGTATGTCTTTCCCTTGAGCTAGTTGGTGCATGTGTGAGCATTTGTTTTATCATTCTTCATACCTTTCATATTTTATAAATATTCTTTTGTATACTCAATATTAAAGAATGATGAAAAAGAAACACTTGGTTTTTAAAATGGTGTCACACAAAATAAGCCCCAAGCAAAGTGGCATTTTCAACTTTCCCTCTGTGCAGACCAAGCGTGTGATCTTTAAAGCACACTGGAAGTGACATGGCTTTGAATGGCCTGGGGCGGGGGGCTAGCCACTTTGAACTCCCATCCAGAAACCCAGACGGGCCGTGTGATGAAAGGCTCTGACAGCGCATTGTTCCCGTCCCGGATCTCAGATCAATTAAGTCACTGTAGGCGGCTGTGCATATTAATGGCTTTGCTCTTTTAAGTGTTCAAGTTTATTTTCATTGTTGGTTGGCATTGTCCGGTACTTGTATGGGTTTTAAAAAACTAGCTTCAGCAAGACTCTCAAAGACGTGGATGGAGCATATCTTTCTTCTTGTAACCTAGAGAAAGGAAATCAAGTGTGGCCAAGCGCATTTACCCAGCCTGCCTCTGCCTCTGTGTGTAGGTGCTGCCTGGACCCCTAGTTCTGCAGTGTGAAATGTTCTCTCATGGTTTCAGGTTCTTAGAAATGTATTCTAAGTTAGTTTGGACATTATGATGGGGAATGTGTCCATTATCCCTTGCTGCTGTAATAGACTCTCTAAAATTTACTAGCATAAAACAACGATTTGCTATTAATTCTCACAGCTCTGTGACTTGGGCTTACCGGAAGGGTCTCTTTTAGGGTCTTTTGTGTGGTGGTTCTGTGGGTTGACATGGGCTCACTGGGAAGTTCTCACCTCTGGGGTCTTGCGTGCAATTACGGTTCAGTGTCATCTGGTGCTACAGTTAAATTACAGTCTAGGGCTCGACTAAGCTTAAGGTCCAAGACGGCCCATTCAGGATGATGGCCCGTTAACCCCAGTTAAGGACTATGCCCCGAACTGGCACAGTGTTCCTTCTCTGTTGTATTTTCTTGGTCAAAGCAGTGGGACCACCTCAGATTCAATGGGATGGAAAAATAAACTCAAGAAGATCATGTGGGATGGGAGGAGATATTATTGTGGCTATCTTTGGAAAATATAATCTGCCAAAGATAATGACTTTCAGAGATAGCTTACCTGAGATCAATTTTGTGTCAGGAATCTAGGCTAATTTCATTTTATCATGCGTTAGAAACAAAACAGATAGTCCGCATGAGGGAAAAAATTAAGGCAAAGTTGTATGGATGGCCCCAAATAAGCACCTCCCTCTCAGAATCACAGGCTCCTGGAGCCAGCCTATTTCTCTGGTAGTTGAGGACATTTAATCAATCCTTGCCGAGCACCATTCTCATAGGCTTCTCTGGTAGATGGGTGGCATGGTATTCCCTGCCCACAGATGAGCATCTACAGTGGATCAGGGCTCCCTGCAGTGACAATTTCACTATTGTTTGTGTTACCACCATCCTTCTCAAATAGGCTTTTACATTCTTACCTGAAAATTTTCTTGAAAAGGATCATTGAAAATATTAAGTTATACCCCCTCTTCACAGCCATACTTATCTGCTCACCCAGTCCTTGTCCTGTATTTGTCCGTCTTAGTAGAGGATAATTTGGGTTTAGACCAATTTTTAAAAACCTTTTTATTTTGAAATCATTTCAGCCCTACAGAAGAATTGCAAGACTAGAACTTGACTCATCCTGTTAGCATTTAGCCACACTTGCTTCATCATTCCCATCCCCTACTCACTCTCACATAGTCCCCATAGACACACACACACACACACACACACATATTTTCCAAGAACTATTTTGAGAATCATTTACAGACATCGTGACCCTTTATACCTAAGAATGAAGACATTCTTTTGTATAACCCCAGTACAATTGTGAAAAATCAGAAAAGTTAACATTTGACATGATGTTGTTACTTAATTTACAGACTGTATGCAACTTCTGCCTGTTGTCCCAGTGAGATCCTCTGGAACAGTTTTTTTCCTGGTCCAGAATCCAACCCAGCATCCCACATTGCAATTAGTTGTCTTGCCTCCTTAGTCTGCATTAACTTGCAACAGTTCTTCAGCCTTTCTTTACGACCCTGACATTTTTAAAGAGCACAGACCGGTTTTTGTTTTTTGTTTTTTTTTTTTTGAGGACCGTCCTTCAGTTTGAGTCAGTCAGCTGTTTCCTCATGATTAGACTCAGGTTATACATTTGGGGCAGGAATCCCGTGGGAGGGATGTTGGTTCCTTCTCAGCGCATCTTATCAGGAGGCCATGATGTCAAGTTGTTTCATTACTGGTGATGGTAACTTTGATCACTGGGTTAAGGTGGTATCCACAGGTCTCTGTGGTATAAAATTGCTCTTTTTCTCTCTGGAAAGTAAATAGTAAAATGGGACCATTGACAAATAGACTTCTCAGAATGTTGGCCAAGCTGTGCTGACGAGGCCATGACCCCTCCCATCCTGTGGGTGGGCTGTGTTCACTGTGCCTGGAGTCAAGTGGCTTTGGAAAAAATAGAACTAGATTCCAAGATGTGGAGTGAAAAAAGTCCTTTGGGGATCTGCTTTGCAGTAAACTCACGTTCAGAAGCATGACAACCCTCTCCCGAGAGTTCTTCTTGCTGCTCTACTTACAGAGGTGTTTGTTCATATTTCCCACCAGTCATGGAACCTCAAAAGGTTATATAATCCTGCCTTGTGCATCAGGAAGGCCTATCTCTACCACCCCAACAAAATTAGTGAATTCCCTTTGTTAGATGTTTAATCATTGGAAGTATTGAACTTTTAAAACTTGGAGTGGAAAACCTATAAAAAAGCAAGATGAAAAATCAAGTGACTTGGCTCTCTCATCTGTTTACACCTCTTGGGAAAGGTCATTTAAGCACTTAGGATTTTGGTTTTCTTATCTAAAATATGGTTAATAGTAATTTCCTACCTACCTCACTGGGTTATTGTGGTGACCAAATAGACCCTTATTAAATAGATGAGACGGTACTTAAAAACAAAACTCTGTGAAAGCACAGTGAGTTCCCTGATTAATTTGTGTTTAATTTCTTTCATCAGCCAAGATATCTATTTCTAGGAAATTGGGGAAACAGTAGCTTTGCCAGACTTCGTTTGGCTTGCAGTAAGTGGTGCGAGCAGGAGACCAGAGAGCCTCGGGGTCTGCCAGAGAGACCAGCATTGCCCAGTTCAAGCTTTCCACTCTCAGCAGCTCTTGCGGGCAAGGTGCTACATCCACGCAGGGAAGTAGTAAGGCAGGCTGAGCAGGAAACTCTATGGATCTGGAGATAAAGTAGGGAACTTCTAAGACTGTATTCTGTATTTTGGTCATTTGCTGTTAAAAAAATCGATGATTTACCTACACTTCTCTAATTTGAAGGTCACGTTTGTATTGTGCGTACGAGGAGTGTGTGTGTGTGCGCGTTCTCATTTATTTTGTTTATTGGGCAAGGGCTGGGGTAGGGGAATGTAGATAGACTCCTTAGTATGTTGAGTTTTATCCCAAATAATTCACCCTTACTTATCAGGTAGCAGTTATTTTTAGATGTGTGCTCATGGATAATTGGCCCAGTATTATTTAGAACAGTCTGTGGTGTGAACAGAACCTACGCATGACTGTTCTCTTAAAGCAAGTTGAAGCAAGGCTGAGCAGGGCTGAGTAGGTCTGAGGCTGTCAGAACCTCTCACACCCAGGGCAGACCAGCTTTTTCCCCCTGGGATTGTAGCCCTGCCCTGCATGTCCCTGTTACAGGCTCCAGGCACACTGACTGAGGGTGTGACTGGCATCGGGCTCATTCCCTTCCGTGAGCGAGCCATTTAGACCAGACCCTGGGGTCATGTTGGGATCCAGATGCTGGCATTCTGCTACTAAGGAAAGACTATAGAATGAAGTGGGCCTGCAGCCAGTTCAGGCCTCTTACCCACTCCCCATGGTCCAGCCCCGGGGACCCTCCTGGTGGGAGTGGGGTCTGCAGAAGAGCTCCTCGCATGTCTGCCCATGCGCAGCAGAGGCGCCTGCACCAGGACCCCGGGGGGAACCCACCTCTCAGGCACCACTGAGGGAAGCTCAGATGTGCGCTCGCTGCAGGCAGGCGCCCGAGAGAACTCAAATGGACTGGGCGGTGGGTGCCCAGCACCTCTGCCCTGTCTCACCAAGCAGAGAAGTCATGCCTCACTCCTTGGGGAGGAGGTTGAGGGCAAGGAAGAAGAGCAAACGGCTTTCTGCCAGTCCTTTCAATAGCAGAAGTTCCTATTTAATGAGTCAAGATAGGAATGCTTACGGGAGGAGAAGGTGTTTCTGTCCGCGTCATCTACCGTAAAATAGCCGCCTTGCCTATTGCCTCTCTCTCCCAATCCCACATCCAGGAATAATTGTTTGCCACTGCCCCTCCCTGCACAGTGGTTGGACCGGAGCTGCACAGAGCATGCACTTGACATTCCAGGGAGTAAGTGACGTGTTTTGATCACCTGAGTGCATTAGACCAGGTCCTTTAAGACACTCTCCTGGTGGTTATAGCAGCAGTATGGCCCTAGACGACAGCGTGGAAGGAGAGTGTTGCCAAGCAGAAGATCCCCTGCTGTACGGTGGTACAGGCTGTTTGAACCTAAATGCAGGTTTTTGCAGCTGATTGGAAAACGATGCTTAATGGAGCGCTGTCATCATGAGGTAGCGGGGCTTGTGGTTTCCCCCGTTTTATTTCTTCCTCCTGCTTTTGGTTCGTTCTTGTCTGTGAGGATGATTCGGATTTTTATTTTATATGTTTCACTAACGCCGATATCTAACAGCTGTTGTGTGCTTACTCTGTGCCAGGTCTAAAATGAACATCTAGGGATCGTGGTGACCCCAAGCTCTGGCTTAGCCACCATTGCGACACCGGGAGTAGGGCCACGTTGGAAGAAGTGGAGTCAGGGAGTCACGGGCACAAACTGCAGTTCCGTGGCTCACTTAACCTCTCTAAGCCCGCTTCCTCCTCCATAAAGTGACCCTAATAATAGTACCTGTGTCATACCAGTTTTTGACAACTAAAAGAGACATACACGTATACACACATACATACACAAATACACTTAGCAGCACAGGGGCTGGTGTGCAGACAGCCCTCAGGAAGCGTGGACAGTTATGGAGGGTGCTAGAGGGAGTGTGAGCTCCACATCACTGGGGGAGGGATCCAGGTGCGACCCTGGCTGTCTGAACACAGAAGGCACTGATGATTCCCTGTCAAGCCAGGGCTCTCAGGAGACTCATAGGTGGGCCTCGGGGGGCGTGGGAATTAGGACACTGGCCCTCAACCAGAGCAGCACCACTTTTACCTGCTTTATACAGATAGGAGGGGCGTGGGGGGGCGCTGTATGTATGTCTCACCTCAGTGGTTCTCAGCTGGGGGTGATCTTGCCCCTGTGGGAACATTTGACAATGTCTGCAGATTTTTTTGTGTGTGTGTGTGGTACGCGGGCCTCTCACTGTTGTGGCCTCTCCCATTGCGGAGCACAGGCTCCGGACACGCAGGCTCAGTGGCCATGGCTCACGGGCCCAGCCGCTCCACGGCATGTGGGATCTTCCCGGACCGGGGCACGAACCCGCGTCCCCTGCATCGGCAGGCGGACTCTCAACCACTGCGCCACCAGGGAAGCCCTGCAGACATTTTTGACTGTCACAACCTGGGGTGGGTCGGGGGGAGTGGAGATTGCTACTGGCATCTAGCGGGTTGAGGCCAGGGATGCTGCTAAACAGTGCACAGAATAGCTCCACAGCAAGGAATGATTCAGCCCCAAATGTCATGGCAGGATTGAGAAACCCTGGTACATATGCATACGTATATGGAGGAAGCAAGAGGATTCTGTGCCTGGCTTTTATTTGGTTAGGGTGTAGGAACAAAAGTAGAAAACCAAGGTTCTATAGAAACGCCTGCTTGGCAAGAGGTCCCTCGGGAATGGTGGGGCCTGAGTTGGCTGAGCCTCAGGGCAGAGGGAAAACGGTCTGCAAAGAGGGAGCACCATCCACGTGGACGAGGTGTCACAGGGGTTCTGTGTGGTTCCAGGCCTAACAGAACGGTGGCACACGGGAAGTCGGTGTGGCGAGTATGAAGTGATTCTTTCTGGGGTCACAGTGGTCCAGCTACGGAGCAGACTGCCAGAGAGGGGTGGACAGTCCACCATGGAAGTGGGATCTGGACTGATTCCATATCAGTAAAATGGTTGATGCTGAAATAACTGAATTTTTAAAATTCAGGTCACGTTCAAGTCATATTCATTGGGTCATTGTGTGGCCCTCAGCCTGGCATTAACTGAGGAAACGTGTTCTCCTTGGCACCCGGAGCTGGGCTTTTACCATGAGAGCATCATTGGAAAACTGGCCTGCATCTTTTCCAGTCCACATACCACTTGAGGATTATTTTCCAGCTCAAGACCAAGTTCAGTGTTGATCTGATTATATTTTTTCCTTACCACCAAGATCTGATTAGGAAACTCTTTAGGTCTCTAGTGAGAAATTGGCCTTTAATATTATGTTGAGTTGCCATTTTTATTGCTGTTTTTATAGATCAAAAATGGTTGAACATTAGCACTTTCATATGGTTCAGCCTGCTACAGGGTTGAGAGTGACAATGTGTAGTGTACGAACAGATTACTTTATGTTCTTCTAAAAGTACTCTGTACAAATGTCGCACCCCTGTGCGAACTTTGGGTGCACTCGGCAACTGAAGCTAGGCTGTTATCTACCTCACCAGCAGCCAGTGGTCACCAGGAGCCAGGCCTAGGCCAGCACACCTGTAATGGACCTTCTTCCAACAGATGTAAGACAGAGTCCTGCATTTTAACAAAGTGGTGTTTCCCTGGGTAGACACGGGCTTGCCCTCACCTTTTGCATCTTCCCAGTAGCAGGAGAGAGTCTTTGAAACCTTAAGAGCCTCCAAAAAGACACCCCCTGTCCCCACCTCTTGGCTGACTTTGTTTCTCAGAACTTGAAAAGGAACCAGATGTCAATTATACCTCCGTAGAGGTGAGTTAAAAAAAAAAAAAAAAAAAGGAACTAGGAACATTGAAGACATTGTGCAGAGGGAAATAAGCCGGACACAAAAGGGCAAATACTGTACGATTCCACTTCTGTGAGGTGTGCGGAATTATCAAATTCCTGGAGACAGAAAGTGGAAAGGTGGTTGCCAGGGACTGGGGAGAGGCGGGAATATGGAGTTAGTGTTTAAAGAGTACAGAGCTCTGGAGATGGACGGTGGGGATGGTTGTACCACAGTGTGAATGTACTTAATGCCACTGAACTGTACACTTCAAAGTGGTTAAGATGGTAAAGTTCATGTTGTTTGTATTTTGCCATAATAGAAAAAAATGGGAGCCGGGTCGTTCATTGCCATATACTGAAGCCAGATCCAACCCTGGTGCTCCTCTAAAAAGAGGAGGTAGGAGAATGCCTAAGGGTTTATTCTTATGTTGTGGTCAAACTTAAGTGAAATTCAGACATGACGTCATTGGCTGGGCTTCCTAAAATATTGTCCCTTCCCCCAGGGACATGTTCTAGATACCATATGTTCCTGTTAGGGTGATAATACTTCAGGGACTTCTTATTTATTTATTTATTTATTTTTGGCTGTGTTGGGTCTTCGTTTCTGCGCGCAGGCTTTTTCTAGTTGCGGCGAGCAGGCGCTACTCTTCGTTGCGGTGCGCGGGCTTCTCGTTGCGGTGGCTTCTCTTGTTGCAGAGCACGGGCTCTAGGTGCGTGGGCTTCAGTAGTTGTGGTGCGTGGGCTTAGTTGCCCCGCGGCCTGTGGGATCTTCCCGGACCAGGGCTTGAACCTGTGTCCCCTGCATTGGCAGGCAGATTCTTAACCACTGCACCACCAGGGAAGTCCTACTTCAGGGACTTCTGAGTGTGTGCTCCGCGTTACATTTGTTCCCCCTGAAGGATGAAATTGTTCAACTTTTTGGAACCAGGTGTCTTCGGAACAGAGGGTTCTGTGGTCAGGCCCGGTAATCATCTTCTGGCGTGTTTTTGGTTTTCCAGGGCAACTTCAAAAGCATATCCACAGTCTCCAAAGAACGTGAAGCCACCATACCCAGGGTCTCCGGTGAAGTACCGCTTCCCCACCTTTCCTGGCCAGGAAACACCCAAGAAGAAAGCAGAGAAAGAGAAGAGCAACAAGGAAAGGGAGGGCGCCCTGGCTCAGCAGGCAGCCGGCCCACCTGGGGAGGAGGCCCCAGAGAAGCACGTGGCAGACAGGCACGCCACCGAGAAGCATGAGGCCGCGGCAGGGAAAGCCGAGGGCAGTGGAGGTAGGCCCTCCTCGCCCAGCCGGTTCTCCCTCTGACTCCATCCACGCGGGAGTCTCGGGTTTGGGGGAGAGACGGGGATTTTTCCGGAGACAACTCCATGCCCTCGTGCCACTTTCTCAGGCTTGCATGTTGCCCCGAGTCCTTCCCCTCACTCTCCTGAGGGTCTCCTGGCAGAGGAGACTAAGGGGCTGACGCTGCTCCTAGCTGTGGAAGCCCACGGGGGTGCTCAGCTGCATCCAGGCAGCATCTGCCTTTCCCACAGAGAGGGTCTTCCTTTAGTCCTTGAAGCTTCCGTGACAGCTGCGGTGAGTTCACCCAGATAGGCGCAGTGGTGGTGGCTGCCTTGGGACTTGCTGGTGACCCTGTGTCTCCCCGTCCCCTCTCCACTGCCCTCCATGGTGGAATGCATCCAGGGTCACAGCCAGCCTGTTGCAGCCTCTCTGCTTGGTGGCTGATTGTGCTGGTCCTAGCAGCATTTCCCATCACCCACTGGGTTGGATTTTTCAATTCCAAGTGGTAGCTGCCATGTGAATGCAGTCACTGTTTCACTTCCCTTGATCTTTTCCTCCAATGCAGCCTCGTGGAAGCCCACAGCGGGCACCACTGATGCAGGAGAGGCCGCAAAGATGCTGGCCGAAAAGAGACGACAGGCCCGGCTGCAGAAGGAACAGGAGCAGCAGGAACGTCTGGAGAAGGAAGAACAAGACAGGTGCGGGGGTGCTCAGGCCCTTTGAGACCGCGCGGGAACTCCCAGCTCCTGGATATCAGTGTTACCAACAGCCCCTGTTCTCAGCATACACTCTAGGACCAGCCAGTCCTCGTAGAGCTATCAAAGGAGTTTGAGTTTTTTTTATAGAGTGAGGTTCTCCCTGAAATGACAGGAGGTTCCGGATGTAGACATCTTGATTCTGCTTCCTGAATTGTGTTTTTTTCCCCAAAATTATTCTAACTCTCACCCCCAGGTAAGAGAAAGGAGGGTTGAGCAGAGGCTCCTAGCTGGGGCCGAAGCCGACCTCATAGTCCATGAGACACGAGGTAGGGGGACTCCCATCCGGGAGCACGAAAGAAGATGTCATGACAGTGGTCCCTAAACTTTGGAGGGTGTCAGAGTCAGTCATGGGTTGTGGTGAAAATACACAGGCCCAGGCCATGTCCCGCTTCAGTAGCTCACCAGACTTTGAGAACCACTGCATTGACCCCTGGGGCACTTGGTCAAAATAAAGACAGTTCTGCCTATTCTGGTCTTAGTATTCAGAGAGAAATGCATGTTGAAGGGCAAGGTAGATTTTATCATTAAACTGATAAAGGAAGCTCTTAGGATAATCACAGAGTACAGTCCAGTGCTGTTGAGAGGATTTAATGGGACAGGGAGCCAGCCATGTTGCCGTGCTTCACTCAACCATGGCGCTGAGTTTAATCAGTAATAGAATATTCTTCATCCTTAAGTGACCTTGGCAAGTCTTTTGTGGTCTGTCATTATACTTCTGCTGATTTATTTTTTTGAAGGGGGAGGGGGGAGGTCTGGCTGGTTCCGTCTTTGAACTCTGGACTTCTCTGATGATTTTCCCACCTCCATCCTTTTGGTCAACAGCAGCAGGTCTTTTTACTGAGTGGTGTGCTTGGGCTGGGTTGGGTGGGCCGCAGGATGTGTGAAGGGAGGTCCCAGGAGAGGAAGATGAGTCGCAGGACCTCAGTGACAGGGCTTGGGATGCGCAGGCCCTGAGCAGGTGAGTCGCGTGCCTGTAGCTTGTGGTAAGGAAGGTGCAGCTCTCTGCCTTCCAGCCAGCACGCTCTCCCGTTTCCTTCACAGCGCAGCTCCTTGAAGAATTGACTGTACTGCCTGTCTCTATTTCCTCTACTCACACTCAGTCTGCAGACCTCACACTCACCATTCCTCCTAATTGCCAGACTCCTAATCCATTTCTTGGTTGACTTTGACCGTGTCGCGCTCGCCCTTGCTTCTCTGGCCTCTCCTTCTCAGTCTCCTCTGTCTCCCGCTCAGCCCCTCACGCATCACCTGGGCTCCCAGCCCTCAGTCTTTGGCCAGCTTCACCTGACAAGACCTTCCCGAGCAGCGCTGCACCCTCCTGCCCTGCCCGCGCCCCCATCACACTGCCAGCTTCCTCTGGCTTCAAAAGTTTGGGCTCGCATTTCACACAGCATCCTCATGCTCAGCATTTGGGGTGCTAACCCAACTCTGCTCTCATCTCCCTTTCTCCCCTCATCTGTTCTTTGCCTTGTTTTACCATCTATTTCTGAAGCCAATTTCATCTTGCTCTGTAAACCTTCAATACTTTCTGGTACAAGCAAGGCATTAAATCACACGTGGGTACTGATGCCTCCTGAGCCTGTGCTGTCCAGTACCACTGCCTCTAGTCCCAGGTGGCCACCGAAATGGAAATACACTAAGATCAAGTCCAATTCAGTTCCCCAGCCGTATGGCCACATTTCAAGTGCTCAGTAGCTACATGGTTAGTGGCTACCACATCGGACTGCCCAAATCTCTAGAATGTTTCCCTCATCACAGAAAGGTCTGTTGGCTAGCACTGGTCTAGAACCTGCAGGCAGTATTACCAACTGCTTTATGCTTTCCTTTAAGTGTGTCCCACACACATCTCAAATTGAGCATTTCCAAAGCAGACCTTACTGTCTTTCTCGCAGACTTCCTTTTCCTTTCACAAGCTCTGTCCTCCACGTCTCCAGGCAACCAGATCAGAAGTGTCCGAGCCAGCTCTCACCTTTCCCCTCTCCTTCCTCGTCAGTGTCCCATCCCCTGTCAGGTCTGTCTCGGCCGCCTCTAGCATCTCTCTCGTCTCCCTTCCCCTCCAGCCCCTCCTCCCCTCCTGAGCTCTGGCCCCTGTGGTCTCTGACCTGGACTGTGTCTGTGGCATCCGCACTGAGCTCCCTGCTCTGGGTGTCCCGGAGCTCATCCACTGTCCACACTCTGTCCCCAGTGCCTGTTCTCAAATACGTGTCATTGTCCTGCTCCCTGTCAGCAAGCCTATCCAGCCCTGCCCCTGGGAGAGAACAGACCTCTCCCCCTCTTCGGCTGCCCAGCCCGGCTGGTCGGCTGATCACAGAGCCTCCTCATTTGTTCACAGGCCTACTTCCCCCAACTAAGCCCCTTAAAAGGCTGGGGTACAGTCTTTGGATCACTGGTGTTGGCGCTCAGTAAACATACAGAAAAGGTAGAGAAGTAGGAAGAGGTCCAACTGAGAAGCCATTGCAGTCACGGGTTAAGAGAAGACAGCACAGTGTGGTGGAGCTCGAGCTGGAGGAGTGAAGGCGGGTTCAACAGAAACGGGCCCATTCAAAGTCGACGCCAAGGTTTGATTCTAAGCATAGGAGAATGGTACACCCAATGGCAGATAAAGGAAGGACAGAAGGAATTGATTTTTAGAGGGTAAAAACAAGCCATTTGATTGTAGATAAACTAAGTTTAAGGTGCCTGCAAGATATCCAGGTGATTAGAAATGGAATTGAAGCCTGGGGCCTAGGTAAAAATGAGAGCAATACACTTGACCCAAAATCAGTTTTCCTCTCTCTTGCCAGAATATGAAGCTTTGCTAGCACCACGTGGGAGGTGAGAAAGTACAGTACCACACAACCAGGGCCGGGAACACAGCGGACACCTCTTGGGATAAGATCATCCTCACTCCTGTTTTGTGCTTAAGAGTCAGTAGTTGAAGCCACACAAATGTAGTTGCCAGATGAGAGAATATAGAGAAATTAAAGATACTTGAGCTAAACCGTGGAAAGCCAATCACTGTCACAAACTGGTGAGGAAAACGCCATGCGAGTCAGGGATGAGACTGCTCAGAGCAGAAGGGCTGACAAGGTGTCCAGACAGCTGGGCCCGGAAGAAGAGCAAACGCTGGTCCAGTCCCCGCTAGCAGTGACCCTGGGGCTCTCCTGGAAGCATGCAGAACAGGGCACAGTGCCTGGGCTCGTGGATGGCCCAAGATAGAAATCAGGATTCTTGGAGCAAGAAACCCTAGACCCTGGGTTCGCCCCGGGGAAGGCACTGGCAGAAACTAGAAGCAAAGAGATCTTACTGGGATTCCAAAATGAGTCACGTTAAGAAGTTAAGATAGCTGCTGTGGGCCCAAGTGGAAAGATAGTTGAGTTAGGCAGCCTCCATCAGCAGGGTCACATAGCCAGGCTGCAGCTCGGTGTCCGTGCAAGAGTTGGCCTGGGCCCGGCCCTGCCAGCAGAGGTCCTGGCGCCGCTCAGCCCTGGCAGCTCTTCGGTTGAGCCTCTGGGTGGTGGACTGTCGGGGTAAGAGCCGGGCAGGCAGGGCCCGTCCGGCGCGGGGGGTGTCGGCCAAGTCAGGAAGGGAGAGCCAGGCCCTCACAGAAGGAAAGTCGAATGCCGCCTGCACCTGCGAGACGTGTCGAGGCTGAGGAAAGGCCATTGGTCTTGGGGTTTAGGACATGAATGGAGGTTTGGGGGGAAATCATGGAGAGGGGTGGAGACATAAGCAGCTTGACAGAGGTGAGAGGGCAGAGGCCCTGAACATCAGCAGAATGCAGGGGAGAGGGGACTGAGGAGAGTTGTTTGGGATGCCTGAGGCCTGAGTGTTTTGCAGGCCGTGGGAAGGTCCGTGTAGAAGGGCAAAGCGATGGAAGGAAGAGAGGGGGATGGTGGAAGGAACTCGGGTGCGGGGGGTGTGTGGAATTAGTAGTGTGGTTGGTGGCATTTATAATCCTTTGCATCTAAGCAGAAGAAAGGGGGCATTTTCTGAGCAGGAATGCTGTAGAGGAGTGAAGTTTAGGAAGCCCAGACCAGGTGGCCCCGGCCTTCTCTGTAAAGTGGTTGATGATGCCATCGACTAAGGAGGATGTGGAAGACGGTGGAAAAGTGGAGGTTTGGACTGTTTCCCTGGGGGTCTGGGAGATGAGGATGGATGGCTGGCGTGGCGGCTGAGGTCCAGGGAAAGATGACCAGTTGGCCTTGTCTGGGCCTTACTCCAACCAGTGTTGACAACCCAGGAGGGCCCAGAGTGGCCCCCATGCCATCCCACAGATGCTCAGGAGTGGCTGGGCGGCCTGGGTGCCCTGAGAGAAGAGGGAGCGGATGCAGGGACGGCACAGAGCTGCCCGGGGCCAGTCAGGAGAGAAGGCGGCGAGGGACGGGTGAGGGCAGATCAAAGGGGAAGGTTAGGACATTGAAGGTTAAGCTTTTTTCTTTTTTTTTTTTTTTGCGGTACGCGGGCCTCTCACTGTTGTGGCCTCTCCCGTTGCGGAGCACAGGCTCAGCGACCATGGCTCACGGGCCCAGCCGCTCTGCGGCATGTGGGATCTTCCCGGACCGGGGCACGAACCCGTGTCCCCTGCATCGGCAGGCGGACTCTCAACCACTGCGTCACCAGGGAAGCCCGGTTAAGCTTTTTTAAATGAAAAATTTTAAGCACATAGGAAGGGAGAAAGTGAAACCCACATACTCATCCGGAGATTGAAGGAGTTGAGACTGAACATGTGTCAGGGACATGGTGCAAATGTGACAGGGTGGGACAAGAGGGGGCCGGCATCTGGAGCTTGAGAGATGGGGATCATTACACAAAAGACCCTCACCGGTGGCCGGGAACGGGGATGAGGGATGCATCCACTGAATGATGACAGTGCACAGTTTTCTGGTACTTTCTACCTGGTGAGGAAGGGGGGTAGGTTTGGGGTGGGTGGCAGGAGCAAGGACGGGCGGGGGTGACAGAAGTACACGTGGGTCTGGTGAGCTCCAGAGGGAGCCGGTAATGACGGCAAGGGCAGTGGGGTCGGGCTGCCTGCAGCAGAGGGCCGCTGGGGAAATGACAGCGCCATGTCCTCTCTGGTTTGTTAAGCAGGGAGAGAAAGAATGTTTATTCTTGGAGAGGATTTTGAGAGACTTGGTTTCACACAGGGAAAGCCAGTTTTTAGCTACTTTGGGGGAAGCAGAGTGTGGTTAACTGGAGGGAATTTTGTCTGTAGGGGCTTATGGGCCTGTGGGGAGGAATTTCTGTTGTAGGTTGATGACAGGGATTACGGAGACCTAGGGGCTAAGAGGATGTGTTACTGCATGGCTATGCATCGGGCACCTCTGAAGTCCTCATGGTAAAACGGAAGAAACCGAGTGGCTTTTCAGATCCTAAGGATGAAGTAGCTTGTGGGTTAATTTATATATGTATCCTTTGTGTATTAACTTCTCTGAGACAGTCACAACTGGCTCCTTAAAAGAGAGAGAAATACTAAAACAGTGCTCTCATTAACCTTGGGAGAAGTTTTGTTATTGACACATCCGGTTTTTATAATCCTGTGTTGGGCATCCTAGTCTTTCATTGAGGAATCTAAGAACTGGTGAGTTTCTTTCTGACTAGGCCCCATAATGCTCTTCTCCAAAGTTCTCCAGAATATTTGTTAGTAATTTCAGTTGTTCCAGCTTTTAGGCACTGCACCCTCTGTGAACATAGAATACATTGTCATGTCCCATTGTAGTTTTAGGCTAATGTCTTTGTATTTTTTTACCTTTTAAAATATTTCTTTGGTGGCACATAGGCTAATTGCCTCCGTGATTCCTGAAGCCAACCGTTAGGGTGGAAGGATGTTCTTTTTAAGTCTTGATCATTTATAACAATATACCAGCGCCCCAGTAAGTCAGTGATACATGCTTCCAAATAAAGATAATTTCTGAAAAACATACACATTTACAGATGCGCTTAAAAGGACACTGGGAATTGAAGAGAGCGTTCATTTTAAATTGTAAAACAAACTAGCATTTGAGAATCTGCGCAGGACCAGGCATTGTGCTAAGTGCTTCCCATTATCTCATTTAATTCCCACAGTGATGTCGAGGAGCCAGTAATATAGCTATTCCCATTTTTTTTAAATGGGCATCAGAAATGTTGAGTGACTTTCCAAGGAAGGGTCACACAGCAAGTGGCACGATCAGAATGCAGTCTTGGTCTTGCCCATGTGGCACATTGCCAGTCAGTAACTCACTGCAGAATGAGTATAGTTATCCACATTTTTTCATAGAAGAGGAAAGTGACACACGTGAGCAGGAATAACGTTAGAAATGTAAAAACAAGCACTTAGACTTTACAGAGTTTTCCCTCACTGCTTAAGCTCTTTATCGTTACACCACTGACCATTCACCTGTGGATGAAAAATGTCTAAATGCCTTTTAATTTTCATTTAGCAAAGAATAAAAGCTAATTTTTTTTTTAAAGAATGCCAAAGTAAATGGAAAACAGATGCTTTAATTCCTTAAATGTCAAGTTTCTGTTGAGCATTTTCTTCCATTTGCTGCTTCAGAAGTCACATACTAATTAAAACCAAAGTGAACTTCTTGAGCTCCTAGTCACTGCTCTCAAACTGCTGACTGGCACAGATGTGAGAGTCACTGAGACACTTCGAGGTTTTTTTTCTTTTTTTTTTTTCTAGCTTAAGTTGTTTTCTTTCTTTTTAAACATCTTTATTGGAGTATAATTGTTTTACAGTGGTGTGTTAGTTTCTGCTTTATAACAAAGTGAATCAGCTATACGTATACAGATATCTCCATATCCCCTCCCTCTTGCATCTCCCTCCCTCCCACCCTCCCTATCCCACCCCTCTAGGTGGTCACAAAGCACCGAGCTGATCTCCCTGTGCTATGCGGCTGCTTCCTACTAACTATTTTACGTTTGGTAGTGCATTTAAGTTGGTTTTAAATATTTATCCTACTCAGTTTTTAAGGAATTCTCATTCAATAAGAATGATGGGGCTGTGGTCATTTGTAAATTGGCTAGGGAACATCTGTGTCTTCATTACAGTCTATTCACAAATCAATACATTATTACTCTGGGTATCACAGAATTTAAAGTCCACCCTGGTTAATATTTTTTTTGGTAACTGTATGGACTGGAGTGGCTTTCTGGGAAGGATGTGAGTCATTTTCTTAAGTGGATGCTAACTCACATGCATGTGTCTGTGCCAGTGTCACCTGTTATGCTCTACTGTTCGCACACAGCTCTGGGTAGTTTACCTTTTGGGCACGTCGTCATTGTCTTCTAACATCAGTTATGTTCTCAAAAGGCTGGAGAGAGAGGAATTGCAAAGAAAGGCAGAGGGGGAAAGACTTCGCCTAGAAGAAGCAGCCCGTAAGCAGGAAGAGGAAAAGAAGCGGCAGGAGGAAGAAGAGAAAAGGAAGGCGGCAGAGGAGGCCAAGCGGAGGGCCAAGGAGGAGCTGCTGTTGAAAGAAGAGCAAGAAAAGGAAAAGCAAGAAAAAGAAAAGCAGGAAAAGGCCATGATTGAAAAGCAGGTACTGTGCAAGTCTTTATATAGACTTTCCTTAAGGGCCTTAGTTAGTATTAGGTAAAATTAGTTCAATTTGGATGACTCATAATGTTTACTTGAAGTTTTTCTTTAACTGGGCTAGTTAATAAATATGAGTTACTTTGGGCAACAGAAGTGAAGTTGCTAGTATTTGCTGTATGTCCATTTGGGTTCCCCCAAAGGCAGACCCTGGATGAGAGCTTGGGTGCCAGTAGTTTTATTTGGGAGATGATCGCAGCAAGCTGGCAGGGGGGTGAGAGGAAAGCACATTGCTGAGTGGGTCGCTGTGGGCAGCTGGAACTTGCTCCCTATGGAACTCTCTGAGAGACTGTGGACCATGCCTTAGAATTATCCCCCTGAGTGGTGAGGAAACTAGGTTATTTGTCTTCCAAGTCCTGCCCCTTAATGGTTGCAGGTCACTGAGGGGAAATTAACTTCCTGAAATTTCTAGCCACATGCATACTTATGGCCAGAGACTACCCTCAGACACAAAAAGACCTTGACCTTGTAGGCAGACTGTCTGCAGGTGATTTGCATGGTGGACCGAGGTCATATGAGTGAGACCCAACCATGTCTGCTGTGTCATACAGCAGGCTGTGTAAATCCACATTGAATATTGGAGCAGCACCCACTTTTCGGTAGACGATGAGGTGGAGGAATATAGGTGCAAACCCCAGGGAATTAACTAGCGTTTTCTTTAGCTTAGTAAAGCCTATCCCTCCTTTTACATGTTTCTACCAGAAGGAAGCAGCAGAAGCAAAGGCCCAGGAGGCAGCTAAACAGATGCGTCTAGAAAGAGAGCAGATCATGCTACAGATTGAACAGGAGCGACTGGAGAGGAAGAAGGTAAGGGCTAAGGGATCAGGAGTACTTAGGTTGAGACAGGGACAGGAAGTGAGTCCAGTTATGTTCTGCAGTTGTTGGGTACGGTGCTCTTAGAATTGTTATTTAGGCTGATTTCATTGATCATACTGTTGTGTCTTTATTAGTTTTCTGTCATCTTATTCTTTCATTTACTGAGAGAGGGGTATTGAAAGCTCCATCTGTGATTATGGATTTCTCCACTACTCCTTCCAGTTCTATACATTTTTGTTTTTATATACATAATTTGAAGCTCTACTGTTAGGTGGATTTATCTTTCAAATTATTAAATTTTCCCATTGAATTACCCTTTTATCATTATGAAACGTCCTTCTTTATCTCTAGTAATATTTCTTTTTGTTGTTGTTGTTGTTGTTTTTGTTTTTTTGCGGTATGCGGGCCTCTCACTGTTGTGGCCTCTCCCGTTGCGGAGCACAGGCTCCGGACGTGCAGGCTCAGCGGCCATGGCTCACGAGCCCAGCCGCTCCGCGCCATGTGGGATCTTCCTGGACCGGGGCACGAACCCGTGTCCCCTGCATCGGCAGGTGGACTCTCAACCACTGCGCCACCAGGGAAGCCCTCTAGTAATATTTCTTAAAGTCTACTTTGTCAGCCTTTTTTTTTTTTTTTTTTTTTGCATTACGTGGGCTTCTCACTGCTGTGGCCTCTCCCGTTGCGGAGCACAGGCTCTGGACATGCAGGCCCAGCAGCCATGGCTCACGGGCCTAGCCGCTCTGCGGCATGTGGGATCTTCCCAGACCGGGGCACGAACCCGCGTCCCCTGCATCGGCAGGCGGACTCTCAACCACTGCGCCACCAGGGAAGCCCTGTCAGCCTTTTTGTGATTAGCACCTGCATGATAAATTTTTTCACTTTGAACCTATGTGTGTCCTTATAAATGTGTCTCTTATAAACAGCATATGGTCAGGATTTGTTATTTTAATCCAGTTTGACAGTTTTTGTCTTTTAATTGGGGTGTTTAGGCCACTGAATTACAGGTAAAGGGTTTAAGGAGGCTGATTATAAAGGTCCGTTCTCATGGTGTCCAATCTGTGGCCTCCCCTTCTGCACCTCAGCTTGGCTTTCTTTAGGGTGGTCCTCTTGAATGGCAGGTAGTGATTTGTTGATTTCTAGGTAAATTAAGGAGAGGAAGGAAAAAGATGGGATATAAATTGTTGATTCTAGATACTTAACTAGTTCACTCCTTAAGCATTTGACCTCGTTCGTATGGCAGAGGTGTACGTCTGCAAAATCAATGGAAAACCTTTCTATACACATTATCCTCTGCTGATGTTTCTTTTTTACAAGTTTTGTGAGGAATGTGAAATTGCGTATAGACCCGGCTTACTTGTATATGTTTTTGGTCTTGTAGTCCTCTTACCTGCTTCTTTTTGGTTCCCAGAGAATAGATGAAATTATGAAGAGAACAAGGAAGAGTGATGTGTCTCTGGAAGTGAAGGTAGGCATTCAGAGTACCATTTTCCTAATTCATGTACTGAGAAGAACAGAATGGTGGAATATATTCAGTGACATTGTAGGTCTCAGAGAGGATTAACCAGAAAACAATGGGCTCTTCCTTGCTTTGTTCCTGGCTAGATTAAGGAGGCTGTAGGTCCCTGAAAGGAAAGAGGAATCTAAGAGAGGGATTTCAGAGACGGGGTGATAACAAAAAATGTCCTCAGGGAAATGGGGGTAGGGATGCAGGGAGGAGCATTATAGTCCACAGATAAAAAAAGAGAATGGTGGCATATTAATAAGGGAAACATAGCTGATTTGTAATAACCTCAGAAAATTCAAAGAATTACCGTGGAGCAGACAGCTGGCCCAGCATGGTTCCAAACATCCTCTGATGCTTTTCAAAAGCACTTATCTTTCTACATAAAGCCAACCTTCCCTCTATTTGTTTTCAGAAAGAAGACCCGAAAGTGGAGCTTCAGCCTGCTGTGTGTGTGGAAAATAAGACAAAACCAGTTGTCCCCAACAAAATAGGTGAGCGTGAGGTCTGGTTCTCAGGTTCTTCCTTTCAGGAGGTGAGGGCTCCTGGCGCTTCCTGTGGGGGACTAGCACCCACGGGTCCTAAGAGCTTTATTACTGGAAGGGGCCTGTGCACTTTCCCCTCCCTTGTGGAGTTTCCATCTCCAGCACAGGTCTGTCAGGTGCACTTGGAAACCGGCGGGTTCCTCAGTTACTCTAATAATCTCAGTGCCGGAGCCAGGCCATCTGCTGGCCGGGCTGCTTTCCGGGAAGCTTAATTGATGGTCAGGTTCTATTAAGAACTGACTCTGGTGTTCTACGGCAGTTTCTTCTGCCTTCCAGAGTTCTGGATAGTCCAGCTCTTTTCTATCATGTATACGTAAAGCTCCTCAGGTTGGACTGTTTCGTGGCAGCCAAAGTCAGAAAACGCGTACCCATCTCAGAGTCACTCTTCACGTTTCTCTTTAGCCTTGTGGCTCAAGAGCCTGGGGACCTGTACAGCATATGACACCAAGCCTCCCGGGTGGGTCATGAGACCTGCACAGACACTGATGATGTCATTTGTCATCTCTTCCCAGTGGGAAGGTGACTACATGGAGTTCTCTTTACAAAAGATATTGCATTGTTGGTAAAGTAGAGGATTCATTGCCTCTCTAGATATTTCCCCTGTTATTTCATTGTTTGGGATATTTTATGGCTGACAGAATGACTTTGTGTTCTCCATCAGAAATCAATGGCTTGAACACCTGCCAGGAAGTTAGTGGTGTGGAACGTGCTGCCCCAGAGACTTTCCCCCAAGATGTTTTCGCTAATGGACTTAAACCAGTTGGGGGACTTGTTCATCTGGACGCCCTTGATGGGAAATCAAACAGTCTGGATGATTCAACCGAAGAAGTTCAGTCTATGGATGTGAGGTAAGTCCACTGCTTTTGCATTTGAGCCTCATCTCTTCCCCAGATACCTCCACCACCTCTTAGTTAATTTCTTCATCTTTTCCACACCCAAATCTTTCTACACACCTATAGTAGACACGGTTGCCATTCAGGAAAGCTAACAGTGGTAAATTAATATCCATGTTTTGGGTTGAGTTCCCTAGAAACAGAGCCTGGGACAGGGATTCTAGGGCATGGGATTTATCAGAAGAGAGCTCTCAGGAGAAAGGGGAGGGAGGGAAGCAGGATTGGGCAGGGGGCGTCACTAAGCAAGGATCTGGTCTCAGCTGGTCCCAGTGGAGCTCTGGAGGATGGATTTCCACCAGAGAGGGGTCTGACTGCAGTAAGGGAGGCGGCCTTCATGGCACTGTGTTTGTCAGCCATCGACTGTGGAGCACCCAGGGTGGGGATGCTCCCATCAGCCAAAGGAAATGGTCCAGAGGAAGGGCGGCAGCTGTGAGCCCACAGCAGCTGGGGGGTGGGTGCAGCCACAGGTAAAGGGGGTCGGGGGGGCACCAAAAAGGCCCACTCACTGTGTCCAGTGTCTCATGTTTAAGTAAACTTGTCATTGGAAACTTTATAAAGGAACTAATTTGCTTTCAGATCCTAACAACTTAAGCAATTCTTAACTGGTATATGTTTGTGGATAACATTGCCTGGCAAATTAATCCTGGACCAAAGGAGAGCTCAGTTAGCCCGGGGTTGGGGCAGAGGCGCTGGAACAATGCAGTGCAGGGCAGTTGGGCTGGGGGTCCTCTCTGTGACAGGAGGGAATGCCAGTATTTTGTACAAGCTCTGCCTGAGCTCCAGCCTGCCGGAGCTTACACTTCTCTCCTCGCCTGTGAATACTCAGCCTCAGTCTGGGGGGAGGCGGGTGGGGAGCAGACCCTTTCCCAGGGCACACTGACTGTAAATATCCCAGCTCGTGCACCCTGGCCTTGAGCCAGATATGGGAAAACCCAGGGTCCAGCCGCCCTGTCACCAGGAGAGCGAGTGCTGTGCAGCCTGAGAGTAGGGCCTCCTCAGGCCTTGCCACCACCCGCCACCGTCATGGCAGACTTCCTGTAAGTGGTACCACTCTGCCCCCGGGGGGGGGCAGGGAACTGCTGGGGCATCTTAAAGTATAACACAGTACCTCCCGCCGCCATGTTGAGGCAGTTGTGCTTATTCTTTCTGCCTCTGGGTGGGGGCGCGGGACGAGACCTGGCACTGGCCGTGGTTCAAGGAAGTGAAGGAGCTTTGTGTGTGCACTGCGCTCTTGGTGTGGCCACCTCTGCATTGGAGAAGGGCGACTCCTGGGGGCAGCGCCTAAGCTTGTGGTGCCATTCTGTCCTCCGCCTGCTCTGACCAGCTATTCAAACCCTGGGAATGGAGGTGGGCAAGGCGGAGATGGGGCGGGTGTTCCCACTAATGAAGCAGTTTGCCCAGGCTCCCGCCACCAGAAGTGGCGTCAGGTCAGCTGCTGCCCCTTAACTAGACTCAGTGTGAGGGAGACAGATCACCTGAGCTTCTGCAGTTCAACTCGTTTTTCTAGATTCTTCTCTAAGCTCTTACGGAGGAAGAAAAAAATCCAGACAAACCTGACAGCAGCCCTACTCTGGCTGTTCAGAGAGACTCCTGGTGAGGGAACCTCAGATCCCAGCCCACCACTCATCTGAGCTAGGCCTCTGGTTGACACACTATGAAACTCCTCCCTTCCACCTCTAGGGAGAGGAGAGAGAGAGAGAAAGGCCCGCGGTGGGGGGGCGGTGGGGGAGGGGAGTGGAAGCCTCACTTTAGCGAGGGCGCTGTGGGAGAGATGGGCTCTGCAGGTGGCCGGGTGGGTGGCGGGGGTCCTTGCTAACGACGTTCCGGGCCTCAGCTGAGCAGTCCTCCAGGTGGCTCCGGCAAAGTCTTCCCCGCATGGTCGCCTGGGGGGAGAAACGCTTATTGATTGCATTTTGCGGTGGAGGAAAGTGAGGTCTGGGGAGGGAAAACTGCTCCCCAGAGGCGGTGCTGCTAGAGAGAGGCTGCACCAAGGCACCCCGTGGTGATTAGACCCCCCCCCTTCAGCTCACTTTCAGCTTCTGGCATTGGCTCTGTTTGCGTTTCCCATTTTAAGGGTTTCGGAAGTGCTTGGTTTCTCTGCAGTAGTGCGCTGGTGCCTGCGGGTTTTTACTTTCTTCCCATGGGCAGCGTGAGCTTGGCCTTCGCAGCCCTGCTCAATCTGAAACCACACACCGCAGATGGGACTTGAACCCACGGGCTGGGACTCAAACCCACTGTCTTTTTTTTTTTTTTTTTTTTTTTTGCTGTACGCGGGCCTCACTGTTGTGGCCTCTCCTGTTGTGGAGCACAGGCTCCGGACACGCAGGCTCAGCGACCATGGCTCACGGGCCCAGCCGCTCTGCGGCATGTGGGATCCTCCTGGACCGGGGCACGAATCCGTGTCCCCTGCATCGGCAGGCGGACTCTCAACCACTGCGCCACCAGGGAAGCCCCAACCCACTGTCTTTTATTTGAAATCGCACACCTGGTCTCAGGACTTAATGAAGCTCAGGTTCTTTATGTCTCAGCGCAGAAGGAATTCAGCGAGAGGCAAAGTGATAGGCAAGAAGTAGATTTATTAATATAGAACGCTTGTGAGGGATGCAAGTGGGCAGACAAGGGGGCTCTGCCCCAAGAACCAAGTGGGAAAGCCAGTTTATGTAGGGAGATACACACTCCAGAGAGAGAGTGCAGGCCATCTCAGAAGGTGAGAGGCCCTGGGAGATGCACGTTCCATAGACAGAATACGGTCAGTCTCAAAAGGCGAGAGTGACCCTGAAATATGGTGTGGTTGGTTTTTATGGGCTGGGTAATTTCATTCGCCAACAAGCGTGAGGATTATTCCAACTCTTTTGGAGAGGGGGCAGGGATTTCCAGGAATTGGGCCACCGCCTACTTTTTGGCCTTTTATGGTCAGCCTCGGAACTCTCATGGTGCCTGTGGGTTGTCCTTTAGCATATGCTAATGCATTATAATGAGGGTATAATGAGGCTCAGGGTCTAAGGGAAGTCGAATCTTCCACCATCTTGGGTCTGATCGGTTCTAACCAGTTTTTGTATCCTCAAGGGCTATGTCATTTTTTTAAAGGTTGTGCCCTGCTGCCTTCCCTGCTGTCTCAAATCGGCTTCCCTTCTGTCAGTGTCTCAGACTTGAACTAACTTGTATCTTTTATAATGTGTTACACACAAGCTCTGGCTCTAAATCCATCTTCTCTGGAAAAGAAGAGTAGTATAACAAAATATGACAAATAGAATTAATAGTTTGTCTGTCTCTCCATCTCTCTCTCTCTCCCTCCCTCTCTCCCCCTCCCCCTCCAGTCCTGTTTCAAAAGAAGAGCTTATCTCTATCCCAGAATTTTCACCAGTGAGTGAAATGATTCCTGGGGTATCTCTGGACCAAAATGGAACTGGTAATGCTCGAGCACTTCAAGATCTCTTAGATTTCACTGGCCCCCCCATTTTCCCCAAGAGATCCAGTGAAAATCTCAGCCTGGATGACTGTAACAAAAACCTGATCGAAGGATTTAACAGTCCTGGCCAAGAAAATACTCTGAACACCTTCTGTTGACAAATACAACATCTCTTTAATGAAAGGTACAGTCTTTTGATGATAGTCTAAATCTGTAACTCTCCAACTGGGGTTTGTGAAGATGAGATAAACGTCACTCAGCCTCCTAGTCAGTTTTATTTTTACAAAAAGCAAACAAATGTGGACTCATGGTATGTACAAGAACTGAGATGGATTTCAAGTGAATCCTCATCTGAGAGCTTTCTGCGCCACCCCAGCATGCCCACCCCTGCTGTTCGGGGCCGGTGGGTGCGTGTAGAAGCACTGGCTAAAAGTTTGACCAACCATCTGTGTCAAGTAGCAACTTTTTACAGACAAAGAGAGAATGCTGTAATAGTGGTGCAAGGTAGTGTTAATAAAATGAATTTCCCCCCTGGTTTTATTCAGTGACATCCCACATCCTATCTAGAATCACTTGTATACATTGGTGAGTGTTGGGCTAAATGGTTTGCTGTTCTGTTGACTTCCTCTGTTCTTGGATCATACCTGAAGGAGTAAGGTGGGGGAAGAACTGAAGTTTGTGCCCTGAAGCATTCCCCGCCTTTGGCCTTTTTTTCTTGCCGAAGTGCTTCTAGAAGCTTCTTGCTTGAGTAAGATATCTATGGGTTATAAACACTGGATTTGTGTGTACTTAGTTATACTCACCTCACATTGGATTTACTTCAGTTTGGGGCTTATTTTTGAATGATGAAAAACATAATTAGAATCTGTCATCAAATACTTTCATAACTTAATTCCAATTGCTCCTCCCATTTTAGACTTAAATTTTTCTATTCTCAGCATTATCTCAGTCACCTTATTTTTTATGATATTCCACTCCTATAACAGAACTTCAATAACTGATATGATTTAGTCCTAAATGAGGAAACAGGTTGGGGAGGCCACACAGCCGAGGTCACAGTGTCTCGTATACTTATTTCTACCTGACCTCAGCTGTTGGCTGTAGACACTGCATTTTGGAGTTTGCTTCTCTTGGCTCTTGGGGAAGCGGTTGTGGTCCTTTCACACATGAGAGGGAATGCATGACAGGCAGTTTTTAGAATAAACCATATCCCTGGTTTGGAAGAGCAGCCGCCTTCTTGGACACTTTAAAAAATTCACCTGAGCATTCTCTTTCCCTGACAGTTACATGGATTAATATTTAGTAAGAGATTTCTCTTGTTGTTAGCACACCTTGCACCCTTCGGTTCACTGACCTCACTATCAGTTAAGGACCAGAAAATCCACAAAACTTGGAAGAGTGTTCATGGCTTCTCAAATCTATTTCCTACGTTTCTAACTAAAAGAAGTGCAAAATCCCTGTCCAAAAAAAATCTTGGCTAAATAATTGTATTCATACTGCTTATATATTTTCATCTGCCATATCATTCTAGTTATCAAATTCTTCTCAGCCAGAGGTGGCAACGCCCCTGCTGGAAATGTGTTTGGAAAGGTGTTGGGGGTGGCTGTCACAGTGGCTGGAGGCAGCACTGGGATTTGCGACATTAAACGTCCTGCAGGTTTTAGGACAGTCCCGCGAAAGAAAATTTGACCCCCTAAAAGAATAGTCCTACACAAAATGCTGCAGCACTTCCGTTGAGAGACTCTATAAGCCAAGGAAAATGCAATTACCAAGAAGGTAGAAACTCCCACACTGCGATCATTTCAGTGAGAGAGAATAGATGCTACAACTTGCAAAATGCTGTCTCTCCATTGGTTTCACCTGATTTTGGTTTTGAATTGCCACAGGTGGCGTTTGGAGAACCCATGAAGCTGCTGGTAGTCAAATCTGAGCTGCCGGCCTTCTGAAGAAGCTTCTGTCGTCCTTAACTGCTGGATTCCAAACTATTAAATCAAAATGTAACTGTATTCCTACTTAGTATGTCAAACGCTGGCCACTCTCAGTAGACCCTTGAGAAGTTGGCCTTGTCGGGCTTTAGCAGAGTTCCATGTTACATTTCTATTTATGAGCTTCAGCTGCTGATAAAGCACTTCCTGTACTCTATTATCATAGTGATCCTCTGAATAACCCGTGTGATTTCGGCTTGGAAAGTCACCTTATAACCATTCTTATCCCCAGACTTGGAGCATATAAACATTTAGATGTCTTTTCTTGTAAATATTCTAGACATTTACCCAGACTCTACTTAAACATACACTGAAAACTTGGGCTGCATATCTCCGTGTCTGTGTTTAGAAGGAGAAGAAATTCTGGAACATTTCCCCCATCTCTGGGGTTTCTTTGTTGGAAGTTACTATCAAGAAGCCGCGTTTTATTATTACACTTAGCCACCTGCAAAATGTGTTGCCCCCCATTGCTCCTTGGGCGGCTAGCGGAGTAAGTCTGGCTGAGTAAGGGAGCCATTGAACAGCGTGGAAGGCCGTCTGCTCTCTTAGGCATATTCCTCCAGACTTGGGCACCTGAATCTCCAAGGACCTTTTCATGTTGTACCTGAAATCCTCCAAGCTGTAGTCACTCCAGACCTTCAAGTGGCCTCTGGACTGAATGAATTGTGCACCTCCTGCCCAGGTGGTTGCTTTTCATGTTGTTGCTGTTGTTTTTCTCTTGGCTCTTGGGGCTTTTGTTTGTTTGTTTACTCAACTCTAATAAAACCAGGTACAAATGAAAAGCATAGTGCTCTGAGACAGGGGCCCCTGAACAGGACCCAATACGTCACTTTAACAGGCTTGAACATAAAAACATCTGGACGGGGGACAAATGACGGTAGAATGTATACTTTACACGTTTTACGCCATATGATAATGTGTTTTCTTCATTTCTTGTGATGAAATGTGACTTTCAGATTAAAATAACCTTTTCTTCTTTGAAACCTTTTTTTTTGTCTTGTACAATAAAGAGTTTGGAAAGATCCATAATTCTGACTGAGGTTTGCAACCCGGAGATACAAAAAAGTCTCCATAGTAATCTTGTTCATGTGCTCTTAAAACCAGCTACAGTGTAAGACTGTATTAGGTATGGAAACTGTGTACGTTTGTGTATGTGTATATACTAAATAAAATACATCCCTCCAATAATACAGTGCCATAGATCTTGATGAATATCAGGGGAAAATCCCTTTTATGACAAGCACATAGAAAATGATAGCATGGTCTGACTTTCCAAAAAACGCCTTGCCATCTTTCTTATAGCCCTGTTTTGCTAAATGTCTGTTTTCTTGCAATCTGTTGTACCTCACAGCACCATTGTGATCCTGGTGATGCCTCATTTGCACGATGTGTACCTTGTGTTACCGTGAAATACATTTTCATTGAAGAGTCTGATGGTGTGCTAGTGCTTTGTTTGCTTCTGTAGGCTCGATGAAAAAAATGTGCTGAAACCAAACCAGAGACCAGATTTTTGAAAACCTATTTGGAAAAAAAATTTTAAATCCTGTGTGGGTGTCCTTTCCCTGTCTAACTCATTAAAATTCCTCTATTGCCAGTTCCAAGTGAAACCAACTGTGGAAATAAGCTTCAGTGATGAGCTGTCCCAGGACATGATGAACTTGTAAGTATAGTAAAGTTGCTGTACTTTCATACCACTGATGCGACGGATTGCTAGCTAGCTAAGATGCAGTTAACCTTAGTGTAATCTCCAAAAACATTCCATAGAGCAACCTGGCATTTAAACAAAATTATAATGGGAATGGTGACCCCTGTTTTCCAGTAAGCTGAAACCCACACCAACTTTTTTTTGGTATCTAAATCATGGCTTGTCTACTGCCTGGGAGACAATACCAGCCAAGACCAGGAGCCAGGAGGGCCAGGACTGGAATGGGGATGTCAGATCCTTGTGGTAACTGCTGGGCTGCCACCTCCAAAGCCGAGGGCCCAGTTAATGCAGCTCTCCCCAGCTCTGATGACAAAGCCTCTGGTGAGGGCACATGAATGGACATCCTCTTTTTTTCCATGTGCTGGCCTTTGACAGCAGCATTATAAGTAGCTTCCGTCATCATGAGCTCTAGCCAGAGGGTCGTAGTGACGTCTAGTCACTCCTAAGAGCAATTTCTATTTTGTGAACATTCTAAATTTTTCTTAATATATATAGGTTTCCTGTTAGTCAAATGCTTTTGTAATTTTTTTTCATTTGGAAAACAAGTGTAAAGAACTAGCTGGTTTCTAGAGTTGTTATACCCATTACATTGGGGCACAACACTGAGTGACCTCCATCCCCACTCTTTAGCATCACTCAGGAAGCACAATTATATAAGAAAATGGAGTGAGAGCTCTTAGGAACATTAGAAAAGAGAAACCTTTACAGATAGTTTTTTTGTGGGGAATCCATGAGAAACAACTGGGAAACCCAGAATAGTTCCACAGGGGAGCTAACCACTAAGTGAAGAAAAATTGATAGTTTTCTTATACATTAAAAGTAAACAGAAAATGGATCCTAAAAAAACTCATAAAATTCCTAGAAAGAACAAGCTTTGTCTAAAACTTGACCAGGGGACATTAGAATAGATGTAAATGGAAAGACACGCCATGCCCCCTGAATGGGAAAACCTACACACCCGAAGAAGACGAGTAGGTGACCCACCCTCACATTTGTGTAAATTAAATGAAGTTCCACTGTTTTGCAACTTGAAAATATAACTGTACAGGGAATTCCCTGGCAGTCCAGTGGTTAGACTCGGTGCTTTCACTGCCGAGGGCCCAAGTTTGATCCCTGGTCAGGGAACTAAGATCCCGCAAGCTGTGCTGCGTGACCAAAAAAAAAAAGATGTAATTGTACAGTTCATGTAAGAAAATGAACACAAAGCTAAGAAACTTCTAAAATGAGATTTTTAAAGGGGAGGCTTCCCCCAACCAACAGTCAAATATATGGTAAAACTTCCATAATTAAAACAGTATAGGGGCTTCCCTGGTGGCACAGTGGTTGAGAGTCCGCCTGCCGGTGCAGGGGACACGGGTTCGTGCCCCGGTCTGGGAAGGTCCCACGTGCCGCGGAGTGGCTGGGCCCGTGGGCCATGGCTGCTGGGCCTGCGCGTCCGGAGCCTGTGCCCCGCAACGGGAGAGGCCACAGCAGTGAGAGGCCCACATACCGCAAAAAAAAAAAACAAAAAAAAACAGTATAGTCTTTTTTTTTTTGGCCCTGCCACGCAGCTTGCAGGATCTCAGTTCCCCGACCAGGGATTGAACCCAGGCCATGGCAGTGAAAGCACGGAATCCTAACCACTAGGCCACCAGGGAACTCCCTAAAACAGTGTAGTCTGATAGAGAAATAGAATTTGGAATAGAAATAGAGATCAGCGACACATCCAAGAGAGGTGAGAATTTAGTGCATGATGGGACCGGGGTGGGTTGATCATTTGTTCCTGGAGAGAGAGAGCACGTGGTTTAGTGTCTCCTGAGGGTCAACCGACTTCAGCGTCTCTGATGGGCTGGGCATAAGGACCCAGAAGTTAGTGAGGAAATGATAAAGTGAGGAGTGGGGTCCAAGGTGTGGGTGCCAATTATGGTTCAGGGTTTAAGTCGGGGAAATTTAGACACGAGGCTTGGAAATTTAGACACGAGCCTCCAAAGACCTCCAACTGATGCCTCCCCCTCCCCGGGATATGCTGTGATCTCAGGAGGTGGGAAGCAGTGGCCTCTACTCGCCATGGTTTAAGCTTCTCCTGCAGGAATGAACCTTAACAGTCAGCACGTCCTGAGTTCCTGCTGTACGCGAGGTGGTCCTAAGACTTGTCCAGGATATGAGGTAGGTAGGAGAGGGTTACTTTCCCAAGGACACACAGCTGGAACTTGGCAGAGCTGGGGTTGACCCTGGGGCCGCAGCTTTGGTGCCCCCAGGGGAGCTGACGGGCTCTCCTGCCCCTGAGAGCAGAAGTGTTTTGCTAGAGCAGGTGCTTATAGTGGAGAAGGGCCAGAAGCCCCGTGGAGAATCGTAGTTCTGATTCTTTTTATTTTAAAAAACTATTGAGATATCATTCACATATCATAAAAATTCCTTCCTTTTAAAGTATACAACCCTATCTTTGATTTCTTCACAGCCATGCCATCATCACCACTATCTAATTCTAGAAGCTTTTCATCTGAGCTCGCTTTTGTAAGGGTTATTATCCATATGTCTACTCACAGAGCTTGGCTTTACTGTTGGTTCAGGTTTCCATCATACCTGGAAGCAAGCCCATGGGATTTGAAAGTAGTCTTCCCTGAACCAGTTGCTCCCCCCTCCCCCTAGTCTCCAACAGGCCGAATTAGGCTGGTGTTTATCTAACTCAGTCCACGCCGGCTGTTTTGTGTTGTTTCACGTTCTGTGTGCATAAATACTTTGTCAGATGCCAAACATGGGCTTTCTATCAGACGCCCAATGTGGGCCTTGTAGGCCGATGAGAGACATGGAGTGGTGAGTGCCTTCAGCTCCGTGGTAAGTAAGTGAGAAGTTTCTGTGCAGTAGTTAGGAAATGCCAAGTTTAATTCTTCCGGTTGGCCCTGAGGGATGGTTGAGTGCTAGGGGAAAGGTCTAAAGCAGCCAGCCTTCTGGACTTCCAAGAAAGTATTAAGGCAAGCTTTCCCCATCTCACGAAATGCAAAATGTAAGGAATAGAGTCCCAAGGAATTAAACTTTTGCTTAAAGGAACTTATTTTTCGAATCAGAGCCCACAGCTCTCTGTTGGTTGTACTTGTCTTTGAATCGCATTTTCCTAGTAGCGTGTGCAGGCTTATCTTTGAGACAATCAGAAGGTTGTCACTAAAGAGGTGATAGCTAGGAAGGCACTAGGTCCTGCGCAGTAGATGTTCGAAGAGCTTGTGGGGTTGAATGCAGCCCCCGCAGTGGGTCTTCATGGTGGTTTTAGAACAAACTGAATCTTGCTGGCATCACTGGGAGGAAAGAAGCAACACCCATTTGCTCAGTGGAACTGGCCTTCTGAAGGCTTCTCAGGGGCCACCCCTGTATGGTGACAGCTCCGATGGCTGGTATGAGGTGTTCAATGTTCACCGATGGTAAGAAATTATCCAGAACGTGGAAATAAGGCCGAAAGATAACAGTGTGCCCTTACAAAGCCCTGTGACAGCATGGTCTCAACAAAGCAGCCCAAGGGGACACTGAGTCTCAGGGGATGTGACTTCCTATGACTGCCTGTGTGCTGTGACCTAGAACCCAGTCTCCGGAGTTATTCACTTGTAGACGGAAAGTTGCAGATGACTTTTGTCCTATAGAAAAGCTACCTCCAAAGGTTATCCCTGTTTGTCCCCGTAGAGCACTAAGCAATTTTGTATCTAACTTTGCAGTCTTCTCCGGCATTCTTTGCTCCACTAAGTATATGTGTGTGTTGCTGTGTGTATACTTACATCCAAGTGTGCGTCACAGTCGGTTCTGTATCCTCCCTTGATCCAGCTTTGTCATCCTGCTCGTTAATGAGTTAAACACTGTCAGGGAGGAAGAAAATTTACCTCTAGCCTTAACAGCCTCTTCTGGCTGATCTAAGAATTAAATCGACGTGAGACAGACTAACAGGAGAAAGTCAGATTTAATTTCATCTCTATGGGAACTCCACATACATGAGAGGGTCAGAGACCCCACATTGATGAAAGGTTTGGAGACAGAAAGGTAAACTGAGGTCCCTGTGCCATCCGAGCTGAGGAATGGGATAGCGGCTGGGGGTTTCCCAGGACAGGAGCGTCACCCAAAGGATGATAAGAAGAAGAGCAGCTGTTTGGTATCGATAATTAGATGTTTGTCCTGCCATATAGATGGGGCCACTTAGATAAAATTTATTTCTGCTAATAACTCTTTTCTGGTCAAGAAAAAACAACAATTTAAATTCTTCTAGGTAGTCAAAGGAGGGCAGTAGTTTCTCTTGAATCCGCAGGGTCTCAGCGACCTTTAGCTGAAAATAATCCTCATGCGAATGTGGCACATTTGGGGGAGGCTCGCTCTGAACCTCAACAACACATTTTTGCCACATGCTCACTGTACATTTACGTCGCAATTACGCTTTTAACCTTTGCGAAGTTGTACTTTGACAGTGAGGATGCCTTAAGTCCTCAGCAAGCTTTGGGAAAGTTTAAGCAGCTGCTCTAATGGCTTTAAAGGTTCATATTAAATGCTAGTGTCACGGATGTCATGGTGTGCCACCTGCACGGCCCTCCCTTTTAGGACTGAGGTATTTGTCCTTCCGGATGTCTCCTTCCAGATGCTGGAGGTACAGTTTGCTGAGCTTTGTTGGAGGAGTTCCTTTCTAAGAATTGCCCTTGACTGAAGGAGGCTGCCTCACCAAGGTTAAATCCCCTCACTTGGGCATCCTGTGGATAGGCTGGATCCTGACTGGATTGCTCAGGTATATGAAGACCCTTGCCTCAAGGTAGGACAACTCAGAAGGGTTGTCCCAGCTTCAGAGCTCCCTGTGGGTTCACCTGAGGCCTTTGTTGAGAACGTATTGCAGCCCAAGTTCTGGCTGCTGCTTCCTTCACTCCCCTGCCCCCGCTCCCCCAGCACTCCCCATGCCCTTCCTGTGTGCTAACTGGTCTCAGAGCCTGTTGCTGGGGAACCGGACCCGAGCCAGCTAGGCAGTGTGCTAAGAGCTTTCCACGCATTCTCTCCCTTAGCCTTCAGAAGGGCTTTCTGAGATAAGCACTGCTGTTGCCATGTTCACTTTAGCACGAGGGCCAAGACAGGTGAAGTCCCGTCATGTACATCCAGGAAGTACACAGCTGGGCTCCAAACCCAAGGTTTCCTTTGGAGCCTGTGCTTGCCCTGGCCCACAGCACTTCCAAGTTCCTGCCTGGGAAATCACACAGACTTACCCCCTAGAGACTCTTGCCAGTCCACACATCTCCTAGTTATATTTGCAGGTTTCCCAGTTGAGCTCAACCAGCTTCCCTCGCCAGAAGTTGTTGCTGATTTTGCAAATCCCTGGGCATCTTCTGCTGAGGGGATTTGGTCTGTCTATTGCTCAGTTCCAGCAGAACACCTGCACCCTCCATCTGGGAACATGGACAGTTGGTAGGATAGTATTTTTTTCCTCATCCAGGAGGAAACCCGTGTCATAAATGCTCACTTATGTGTGAATACCTACTCCCTACTCTGTGCCAAGCAGTTTGCTAAGGATGAGGATAGAGCAGAGAACGAGACTAGATATTGTCCCCACCTTCCTGGAGCCCATAGTCTAGCAGGGAAGAGAGACAGTAGACAAATAATTTAACAAGCTCTTATTTGCAGTTGTGATGGGTGATGAGGTCAGGTTTGCTGTTACACATTTTCATATTATTACAGTTTGCGATGAGACATTTATTTGTGTGATTCTTGGAGTAATGTCTTGTCTATCTCCCTCTCTGTAAGCCTCCTGACAGCAGGGCTGCCATATTCCTACTACCTAACACAGGTATTCAGTAAATATTTGTGAGTGAATAAACAGTTGTTACTGAGGAAAGTTTTGGATTCAAATCCATGACCTCTGATCTACATATCCTTCTGCCAGACCCACATTCTATCATGAGATGGCAGTCTCAAGGATCCTGGTTCTTGTCTTTGCATTGGATCCTCAGCACCTAGAATGGCACCTGCCACAGAGGAGCCCCACAATAAATCTTTGTTGAATGAATTTTTTAAAATTGAGAATAAGTGTACTAGTTTTGATCATTCCACTATACACGACACAAAGTAGCTTCAATATTAAGGTTATTTATGAATCACACATAATATGTAACAAGCTCCAAAGACAGCTAAATGACATCAGGATTCTGGGGCAGCACTTTTTTGAGTTTCTTGGCTCTTAGGAAGGCTGCTATGGCACCAGCATCCCATCCTCAATGCCACTGTGTCAAAGTTGTGAAAAAGTCAGTGGCAGGCTGTGCTTTGTACTGCTCCCTCCTTCTGTCAGGGAGGAAACTCTTTCCCGGAAGCTCCCAGAAGATTTCTGCTTCTCATTGGCCAGTACTAGGTCTTGCACCGACCCCTAAGCTAATCACTGGCCAAAGGGAAGGAGATGACCATGTGTATTAGTGAAGGTAATGCTGGCTTCTATAACAACCCCACCCTCCCCGCAAGATGCACAATGTCTCAAATACAATAGAACCTTTTTCTCCCTCCTGTGAAGTCCAAAACAGATATCCTTTATTTATTTTTTTTAATTTTTTTATTTTTTGTGGTACGCGGGCCTCTCACTGTTGTGGCCTCTCCTGTAGCGGAGCACAGGCTCTGGACGCGCAGGCTCAGCGGCCATGGCTCACGGGCCCAGCCGCTCCGTGGCCTGTGGGATCTTCCTGGACCGGGGCACGAACCCGTGTCCCCTGCATCGGCAGGCGGACTCTCAACCACTGCGCCATTAGGGAAGCCCCAGATATCCTTTATTACAACTCTCTTTTGAGTGGTAATTCAGGGACTAGGCCCCTTCCATCTTGTAGCTCCCTCATCTTCCAATTTTGTCATGTTTTTCTGCATTAAGCTGACAGAATAGGGAAAGAGGATGGAGAAGACACACTGCTTTCCAACCACCTTGGCCTCTAAGGGACACGTATCATTTCCACTCACATTTCATTGACAAGAACTAGTCACATGGCCCCACTTAGATGCAAGGGATGCTGGGAAGTATAGTCCCTGGCTGCTTTGTTTCTTACCAGGGATAGTGCTATTCTGTGTAAGGGAGAGCACCAGTATTGGGTTGGCCAGAAAGTTCGTTTGGGTTTTTCCATAAGCTCTTACGGAAAAACCAGAACAAACTTTTTGGCCAACCCAATAATTTGGTGGCTAGTTAGTTGTCTCTGCTAGGCCATGACTGGCTGAGACCACAGCCGTCCAATGGAAATATAGTGGGATCCACATTTGTCATTTTCAATTTTTAAGTAGAGGGCCTGGGAAGAGATGAGCAATAAATATTTTGACTGTATTATTACGAAATCTACCACAGGGTCCATTATGTTTGCTTTCCCTACCAGTCTAAGGGAGAGTGAAAATTGGTGTGAACATTTAAGAGGAAGTTGTGGAGTACCTAACAAATATGGAGTTAAACAAAGCAAATTTATCAGGCAGATGAAAGGTTTGAGAGCTTAGTGACTTTTGAACTGGTGTCTGGGTTGTGCCAGGACACAAAACCAGACCTGCTTATGGTAGGAAAAGATATGTGAGCTGAATCCATCAAGGATCTGGGCAGGAGCTTCCGGGGGAACACTAAAGATTTAAATAAGGTGAGTAATGAACTTTTAAACAATTATTTTGCAGTAAGATTAAGTTTTAAACCTAACCTCACCATTTCTTTTTTGCCTTGCATCAATGTAGGTAGTTCACATCAATCAAAAAAAGTTTTTTTCAAAATAATTGCTGACTTGTGACACCTTGTTTTAAAACCACAAATACCGTATTGCTTTCAGAACCAGGGCCAAGCTGCTTCACATACTGCATTACAAAAGAGTTCATCAGAAATAATTTATGGAACCAGAGGGCTGGTAGCAGCTACCAAATCTTGCTTAGGAATTTGTCCTCCATCTCAGTAGGAAAACAGACATAAAGGCAGTGACTGGAATGAGCAAAAAGGAATCTGCTGCATAAGCCTGTCTAAAAACATTTTCTTCCAAGTAATATAAATCATTTCTGTCTGTGCTCCACTGTTGACAAAGCCCTTTAAAAAGTAAAGGTAAAGAAAGAACAGCGTCCACAAAAAAGTGCCTGTATCATGGGATGGAAGAAAAAGAGGAGGAATCAGGGCCAGCTAAGCATTATACATCAAATTTCACTGACACTATTAAGCAACATAGCCAAAGTCCAATACTTAAGGAAAGAGAAAATTCACCTGGTCTGTCAGTCCTGGGTTATAAGCACTAATGTAGATGCTGAAGCCATAACCAACACAATACAAACCATCTAGACAAAAACTATGAGAAAAATCTGGGCCAACAGCATTGTCAAGGGATGAGAAAGCTATTCGTCCTACTTCTTCCTAGTTATCTTATCCTCACATCAGCATTTAAAAAAGAAAGCTATACAGAAGGATGGCTGGAGATACATATCAGGGCAGCTGGCAGGTTTCCCCAGAAAACAGTGTCCTTCCAAAAAATGACTGACAATAGGCACTTGATCTAAGACTGTATCAAAGCCTGATATTCATTCTCTCTCCCTCTCTCTCTCTTGCTCTCTCTTTTAATATGACTTTTCTTTTTCTGGTTTAAGAATTAGTAGTTTAAAAACTACTCAATTTTATCAAGTCTCTACGTCCATCTTCTGGTTTACAGGAAATACAAGCCATAGAGAAGTGGTTCTCAAACTTGAGCATGCTTCAGAATCTCCTGGAGGGCTTGTTGAAACTATGCTGGGCCCCACCCCCAGAATTTCTGATTCAGCTTTAAAGCAGAAGCTTTAAGATCCAATGTATGGTCCCACTCTTGCTCCTTTTCTTCTGGTATGACACCAGGAATGTCTCAGATAGCGTCAGTTTCTTCAGCCTGGGTCCCAGACAGAAGAACCAAAGCTGACCCATGATGGACTTGAAATATAAGTGAAAAATAAACATTTGTTGCTATAAGCCACTGAGATTTGGGGTTTGTTATCATAGCGTAATTTATTCTTACTAATATAGAGCCCTTATATTAAGCATACTTGGCATTCTAGAGCAGGTTTGGCTTTGCATGAAAATCAAAGAAAAAATAAATGGAAAGGCAGATATTTCATTTCTCTTAGGCTTGTTCTGCCTCTGTATGTGTGTGTGCTATTCATATACACACTCAAGAGCTATGAAACCTTATGCAAACTACTTAACCTCTCTGTCCACAGAAGCAGCATATAGGGTGAGAGCCATCTCCTTGTGCTTATTATTAACCAGTAATAAGTCTGAACAAAAATCACCTTGTTCAAAGATGAATCAAAAGAATGTATTGATATATATATGTATATTTTGTATACTTCATTGTGTGTGTGTGTGTATATATATATATATATATATATATATATATATTTGTGAAATATAAAACCTAATCGTGGAAGAGAAAGAAGAGCATACTTATGAAAATGACTGACTACGGAATCCAAAAGAGGAATTTTATGACCAGTTTACCATCCTTTTGCAAGAAGATAGGCCTTCTATAAAACCAGAACAGAAATTCATAAGGAAGTGAAACGGTGAGATGGAAAGTCAATAGGATGAGTTGAAAGAGAAGGATGGGGTGGGGGGGAGAGAAGGAAATGACGGAAGGAAACAAAATTATCAATAATAGAAATTGAGTAAAAACAGAGGCAGAAATAATGCTTTTGGAAATCTTATCGGTAACATTGAAAGCAGATTGGAGGTCTACCAGAATGCTGAAAAACGGTAAACAGGTGAAAACGATAAAACAGACGTTTACCACAAATAATTGCTCTTCCTAAAAGAGAGACCAGAACAAATGGAGCAGAAACAATTCTTGGAAGTAGAATGGAAGAAAACCTTCCTGAACTGAAGCGAATTAAAAGGTCTCACACCTTTTAACCAGACAGAAGGGATAATATGTGCAATGGAGTATTCATCTTAAACAGCAAACATTTCAGTATAGCCAGGGCATTGAGTACAAAGAGGAGGGAAGTTAGAGAGGTAAGTATGAACCAGATAACGAAAGGCCTCATATACTATGCTGGGGAATTTCTCTCTGCAAAACAGGAAGCAAAAATCATGGATTGAGTCCAAATAAATGGGGTTGGTAAACTTAAGGTTTTAGCCATGAAGATGTATAAAGTGATGGATGTCTAGATTTTATAGAATGGGTACCTGGGAATGCGTGGATTAAGTAGAATAGAGGTAAAGTCATCTGGACCGAGGAAGTTAAGGAAACATGGTTTGGTCATGGGTGTTGGTTTCATCAGGATGATGGCAGTAATTCAGATGGAGAGGAAAACTAATGCAGTCAGTAGACGACAGTGACAAGGGAGGGTAGAAGGTCCACCAGATGGGGTGGACCCTGAAAGAGAAATCTTGCAAGGGGTAAAGAGAACATCAAAGTGTCAAGTGAGAAAGCTCCAAGAGTGAGGATATGCTACCTTTGGGGTGATGGATGGAGTGTGGGAGGAGAGAAATCAAAGGAGCAGGTAAAAATGAGTCAGTATTTTGAATTGCACGGTGGAGAGATGTTGGTACCATTAACCTATTTGGGAGGTACAGAGGGGAGGTTTTGTTTTCTGGGTACAAGCTTGATTTGAGGCCATGGGGAATAGTTAGAGATTGAGTAGGTAGGAGAGAGGCCACAGCCTTGCAGGTTCAGGTAGGCTGGCTCTGGAAGGGCTTTGAGGGACAAGCCAGGGTCTGGAAGGCTGAGGCTCATCTGCTCCGCTCATCTGCACAACGCTGGCAGATGGCAGGTGGCGCATGCGCCCTGGACAGAGAGGCAGAGGTGGGAACGGCCGGCAGAGGGCGCAGGCGCTCTGGCCGGAGCCTCCCGGGCGGGGCAACCCTAGCTGGGAAAGAGTTGAGAGCAGAGGTCAGTGGGAAAGCGGGCTCCGCGCTGGGCAGCGGGCAGTGGGCGTGGCTAGGACGGGGGGCGGGGCGAGGCGGTTCCGGAAGGAAGTGGTTCCGGGTCCCGCGGCCCAGCTGCGGGAGCTGTGGTGCGGCTCCTGTGGGAGGCGGCGGCCGTGTGAGGGGCGAGGCCTGAGGGGCCGGCGGCGGCGGCGGCGGCGGCGGCGGCTGCGGGGGCGGCGGCGGCGGGAACTTCCCGGTCGGGTGAGCAGCCCTGGGGGGCGGGCGGCGCGAGGAGGTCCCGGCCTGCGGGGAGGGCGTGTCCGTCGCCTGGGAGGGGCGGTTCTTGGGTGGCGGGTGGGGTGGCGGGTGGGGCGGCGGGGAGGATGCGGAGGCCCAGCTCGGGATCCCGGGGGACTGCTCCCCTGCCCCTGCATCTGGCCACCGGACCGGTGCCTTATTTTAGACGTGGCGACCCGGGCACCTGCTGCCGAGGCCCCCGAACCTCGCCCATTGTTCGCAGGCTTTGGTCCCCGGCGATTTGGACTGTTTGTCATGGAGACGGGGGGAGGGCGGGGCGGTGTCCAAGGACGGTGCCCTTTTCCCAGAGGTGGCTCCGGACGCATCGCCTGCGGGACCCGAGCCGAGGAGCCCCCGCTTTGTCCTTCTCCGGAGGCTCTCCTGCCGCGCAGCGGCATCTTCTCCGGTAACGTCCAGAATGAGTAGTGAAGGCTGCTCTTTATCCTGCATTGTAAAGTAAAACTTGTCTTTTTAGAAACGTATACTGAAAACTGGCGCATCTCCTGTGCTTCTTTAGGGTGTATTAGGAAACTGGGCCGGCCACTGTCAGGATTGTCCTGTCGGTAGGTCGGGAGGAAAAGAAACGTGAGAGAAACTTATCCTCCCAAATATTTTCCTGCCGAGGTGCTTTTCGAGCTGCCTCTTAGGTGACTGCTTTTCTTTTCTGGAACAAAGTAAAAACTACAGGTAGAAATCAAGAAAGTCTCTCAGACTTCTGGCCAGGCAACCTTTTTAACGTTTTTCTGTATGCGAACTGGTACGAATGAAAGACGAATTTGAAAAGAAAAGGTTTTGATGTGGATTCGTGGTGAGAGCTTTATTTTTCAATGGTGTTTTAATGATAACGGTATAGAATGCTTTATTTTTTCATGTGGTAATTTTTAAAATGGCTGCTAAAATGTTCTTTTGAAAGCCCTGCCCTTGCACACCCTCCCCAGAAGCCTTTAAAATGTCTGATTAGAAACATTTAGTCATATTTATATACAAAATTTCTAAATATGCAAAACCACGGTGAAGAAGGTGCACTCTTTCACCATTCAAGTAACCATTGTGAATATGGTTACACTGGGGATGCCCCTCCAGTCTTTTTCTATGCAGAGACGAATGCATGAATTTTTCTAAAGTGGATTCTTTTTGGTAACCATTTTTTTCCCTGACTACATAGCATGCCATTATTTGGCTGCAGTAATTTATTTAGTCGGTTTTTTTATTCTCAGTTTTTCACTACTTAAACACACTGTTGGTGAATTGTAAAACCTGCACGTCCATGATTACTTCCTTAGTGTACATTCCTAGATGATAGAATTGTTGGGTTTTTTAATGTGAATTTCCCTCTGGAAAGGATGTGCTATTTTGCACTCCCACCAACAATCTGTGAGTGTCCTTTTCCCCACCCTAGCAAAAGGCAGCATTTAAAGAATTTCTATAAGAACACTTTGGGGCCATTTATGTTCTTCTCCAACCAAATACAGGTATCCTTCTCTGGCTATCACCTCTTTTTTTTTTTTTCCTTCTTATTTGTTGATGGCAATTTGGTTTCTCATCTTCTATTTCACCTTTACCAGTTTAGTAAAGAAGGGTTATCTAAGTGAGGCAAAGGCATTATAAAGTGAACAGATTTGAAGTCAGGGCTTCCTTGAATTCCAGTATATCTGATTACCTTGAACATGTCACTTACCTTTTCTAAGGGACTATTTCCTCAACTCTGAATTAGAGATTATAGTGCCTTTGCCTTACCTTTCTTACAGGGTGATTTTAAGGGTCAAATGAGACATTTATGGAGAGTATATTTAAACATACTTTGTCTCATTGCTAATTATTGCCATCTTGTAAAAATTTCAGAGCACATAAGCATCTTGATTTTTTAATGTAAATTTCTGAATTCAAAAAGCTGTTCTGTGATACCTTTTGCCCCCACTCTTTCACCCCTTAAATTTGAAGTATTATACTGCTGCCCTAGATTATATTGAAAATGATACCAGAGTTATGAAATTAGGTGAATGAATGAATCCACACATGTTGAAGGAGAAAATACTTAAAGGCACTATATATAAAGCTGAGGGGGACAGATAAAAAGCTAAATAAAACACAGACTTGGGATCATGATAAATAAAACATAGTCTTTGTGCCCTACAGGCTACAGAATATCCAGGCAGCTAGGGAGCATAAAAGCTGCTTTCCAAATTTAGATGGCAATTTTAGATGTGATGCAGGACATCAACTATTCTCAAGTGTGCTAAAGTCCAATTCTGCTGACCAAGCATCTACGCAAATGACCAGGCAGTCTCTTCAGAGTCATCTTTATGAAGGTAGGAGTTGCAAGGTGGGGAAGTGTGAGTATTGGAGTCTGAGAACCTGGATGCTGATTTTACGTCTTTCTCTTGGGGCAGGTTGGTTAACTTTTTTGAGGATTGGTTTCTTCACCTGTGAAATGGGGGTAATTCCGGCTTCCTCAAAGGCTTGTGAGGATTAAAGACATGAGATAGTGTTTGCAAAACACTTAGTGAACTAGGAAGTACTGATACTCATGTGATCCTTCTTAGCTAGTGAAGACTGAGCTTCTCTAGTAAAGAAACTAGGACTCTTCCAACTTTGTATGGCTTGCCTCTAGCAGTCACTGGCACTCAGCAATGTTTGCCAAATTAACATAAAATGGGACCGCTGATAAAAATTCAGTCTGGACCTTTGAAGAAGGTAATATGTAAATGTGGAATATTGGGAGAGGTTGACTACATTATTTGGAGTTGATATTAGGAATCAAAGGAAACATTGAACTAATTGGACCTAGACTCATTCCTACTATGACTGTCATTCTACATTATGTCCCCAATGCCATGCACATAGTCTCTCCTTATCAACATTAAACCTGCTCAAGTTGCTCCCATTTCAAAACCTCTCCTCTAGACCCCTATCACCCAGCTGCAACCCACTTTCTCTCCTCCCATGCCAGACAAACTTGTTAGAAGGCGTTGGTATTAATTGGCTTTCTCAGTTTCCTTACCTTCCACTTAGTCCTCAAGCCATGTATTAACACTTTTCATTTCTTTTATTGGGTCTCTATGCAACTGTTGCCATAAAAGTCTCCTTTCTTGAAACATCCTTCTATGCTCTGGGGTTCCCTCCTTCCTCAGAGGATGTTCTTTCTCAGTCTTCTTGGCTGGTTCATCTCCTTGAAAGGTTGATGTTTCTGTAGGCTTGATCCTTCTCGCGATATACCAGCTCTGGAATAACTTATAGAGCATTGAGGCAATCTGATGTTTGAAGGTTTGGTAGAATTCCCCTGTGAAACGATCTGGGCCTGATGCTTTTTTATGGGATATTTCCTTAATAACTTTCTCTGTTTCTTTTATGGAAGTTGGTCTGTTTAAGCTTTTTAATGCAGTCAGTTTTAGTAATCTCTATTTTTCTAACAAATTATCCCTTACATCTGGGCTTTTAAATTTATTGGATATAATCTCTTACGATTCAAAATTTTTCTTCTATTTCAATGGTTATTTCCCCTTTGCTCTTTCTTATTTTGTGTATTTGTGCTTTCTCTCTTTTTTCCTAGGCAAGTTATATAAGTTATTTAGTGGTTTATCCATTTTAATTTTTCCAAAAACTACAGAATTTTGAATTATTACTTAGATCTAGTTTTCTATTCTCTTTCTCTACTTTTGTTTTTATTGTTTCCTTCCTTGTGCTTTGTTATTTTTTAGTTTCTTTTTTTTTACCTTGGAAATAAATTTATTTACTTTTATTCTTTCATTTTTATTGATAAATATGTTTAGTGCAATGAATTTTCCTTTGATCACTGCTTTAAATGCATCCTATAGCATCTGATATGTAGTGCTTTTATTGTCATTATTTCTTTAAAAATTTACCTTAGAGTATCCAGGAGTTGTTTAATAAGAGGTTTTAAAATTTCTAGGTGGAATTTCTCTTTTTTGTTTTTATTAGTAAATTCTAGTTTTATTGCATTATGATCAGAGAGTATTGCTTGTAATAGTTCTATTATGTGGAGGTTACTGATGTTTTCTTTGTGACCTAATATATGATTATTTTTGGTGATGTGGTGTGGGCACTTCAGAAGAGTATTCTCTAGTATCAGAGTGTAGAGTTTGATAAATATCCTTAAGATTTACCCTGTTGATTATGCTGTTTAGATCTTCTATCTCATTTTTGGCTTACCGAATCTGTCTAATATACCACTGAAAGTGGTATATGAAAGTCTCCTATTATTAGTGTTTCTATCTGTGTCTCCTTGCATCTGTTGTAGTTTTTGCTTCATAAAGGTGGTTGCAGTGTTATATTCATGTAAATATGTGTATTTTTATTTGTTCTCTCTTCATCGAGGGTTGTGGCTTTTAGCATTAAAAAGTGTCTTTCTTTGGCATGATGAATGCTTTGGGGCTTGAATTGTGCTTTGCCTGATTCCAGGTTTGCCACCCCTGCTCTCTCTTTGTTTCCATTTGCCTTGTATAATTTGGCCATCCTTTTATTTTTAACTTTTCACAATCACTTTGTTTTAGATATGTTTTTTATACAACTCCTTGTTTTGTGAGCCAAATTGTACCTGTTTATTTTAGTAGATGAGTTAATAAGCCCACCACATTTATTGTTAGGACTGGTATATTTGGTCTATCGTAATATTTTATAATCATGTGTATTTTGTTATATTTGCTATTTCTTTTTGCTATGAGGTACAGTTTTTGCTCTTTTATTTTAAAAAGAGGAAGGTTTTTATTTTTGTTCTAATGGTTAACCTTTGTACTTACACCTTTTAAAATGCCCTTACTTCCCTGTTTATTTAACCTGTTCTGTGTGTGAGAGAAATACATTTCATCCGTGAAATCAAAGTAGAATAATGGTAGGCAACAGTGGGGTTCTGTATCCACTTCCAGCTCCTCCCTACTGAGGAACTGTGACAGCATCCAGCCGCTGTGGCTGGGAGAATAAGCCATGCCCTGCTCTCCTGAGGTCTGGCTTCCTCTGAACTGCTGATTGCCCTCTTGTTCTGTGGGCTCTAACTTGGTCCTGTTCTGTGCTGCCAGTGTGGCATCTTTGTTGTAAGGGCTTTCCTGGGCAATTCTTTGCATTTGTAAATGCTGAACTCACATTTAGTATGGGATCTCTGTCAGTTGATTTTTCTTTTTTTTTGGTAACAGCTTTACTGAGATATAATTAACATACCACACAATTCACCCATTTAAAAGTCTACAATTCGGTGTTTTTTTAGTATATTCACAGAGTTGTGTAACCATCATCACAGTCTAGTTTTAGAACATATTCATCCCACCAAAAAGAAACCCTGTGCCCACTCCCCCCAATGCCCCCCTCCCCCCACCGCACCTAGGCAACCACCAATCTACTTTCTGTCTCTATGGATTTGCCTGTTCTGGACCTTTCATATAAAGCAATCATACAATATGTGGTCTTTTGCGACTAGCTTCTTTCCCTTAGCATAACGATTTCAAGGTTCATCCCTGTTTGACTGTGTGTCAGTACTTCATTCCTTTTTATGGCCAGATAATATTCCATTGTACAGGGATACTACATTTTGTTTATTCATTCATCTCTCAATGAACATTTGAGTTGTTTCTACATTTTGGCTCTTGTGAATAATGCTGTTATGAGCATTTGTGTACAAGTTTTTATGCAGACATATATATTTTTTTCTTTTGGGTGTATACCTAGGATTTGAATTGCTGGGTCATATGGTAACTCTATGTTTAATTTTTTAAGGAACTGCCAGACTGTTTTCCAAAGTGGCTGCATCATTTCTTTTGAGTTTATTTTCCCTTGAGCACCTTGTAATTTATTCTTCACTTCTGAGATAATTTAGTCTTTTTCTCCCATTCTTTCCCCTTAGTTCGATTCATTTTTTTTCTGTCATATCACTATGTTTTTTGGTATGTTTCTGTTCTTAGTTTTTAAATTTCTGATTCAAGGTGAGGTTTTTTAAATATATATTCCTAAATGCTTTTGGATATATTTAATTCTGTTTGAGTATACAGTTAGAGTTTTCTTCTGATTCATGTTTCTTTGGGGAGGAATTTTCCTCAGTTGAGAAATTCTCTTTTTCCACTTTCTTGTAAACACATGGGGATCATCAGACTAAAATTTTTGCAAATCTAATGAGTATGAAATGGTATCTCCTTGTTTTAATTTTATCTTCCTAGTAGGCAGTGTTGAATATCTTTTTGTATGTTTATTGGACAGTTATGTTTCCTCTTTGTTGAAAACTCTAAGGATAGAGTTGCCATTTATTGAGGTGGAACAGACCTTGGGAGGAGCAGATTTTGGAGGAAGGTCAGGAGTTTGCTCTTGGACATGTTTACAGCATCCAATAGGCTTTTGGATGTGGAAGACTGCAACGCAGAGGATAGGTGAGGACTGGAGATGTCAATTTGGGGGTTCTTAGTATATAGAGAGTATTTAAACCATGAGACTGAAGGAAAGTGCAGACTGGGAAGAGAGTGTAGACAATGAGAAGTCAAAGGCTGAAGTCACTATTTAGAGGAAGACTGTGTTCACTATTTAGGGGTCAGGCTGATGAGGGGGGAGGTGAGGAAAAACCAGCAAAGGAGACAGAAAGCATTGTTAGAGGTAGGAGGAAAACCAGGAAAGTGTAGTATTCTGGAATCCAAGCGAAGAAAATGTTTCTGGGAGGAAGGTGTGATTGACCATCAAGTGCTGCTGGTAGATCCAGGAGGAGGGAAAATAGCCATTGGATTTAGTAACATGGATTTCATTAGCGATCTTGACCAGAGCAGTTTGGTGGAGTGGAACGCTAGATTGGTGAGGGGCCAAGTAGAATGGGAGGAGAAGAATGGGAGAGAATGACTGTGGTATACAGTCAGCCCTTTGAGGAATTTGGTTGTAAATGGAGAGAGAGGTAGTAGGGTGACGGGAGGGATCTAATGGAGAGGGGGAAGTGATGTCATGGAAGAGGAGAATTGCTTTCAGCTGGGTGAGGGGATGTGTCCAGTGCTGTCCTGGTTGGGGTGGCCTTTTTTTGACACCAGCATCCCCTTCAGCATCCTCCTGGGAGTGGATGCCCCTGCTGTCCAGTCATCTTTCCATGTTCAAGGGCACACAAATTCACTCACTGCCCCTACACAGTTCACTCCGAAGGAGCAGTATAAATGAATTTCTCTTTTGTAATTGACATCTCCTTCTCCCCAGTCACAAACCCTGCTGGTGTTTCTGCCTTTTTTTTTTTCCTCGCCCTCTCTGTCTTAAAGCTTCCTTTGATTAACTTTGCTAGTCACAAGTAAGTTAGTTTAAATCAGGGATCAGCAATCTTTTTTGTAAAGGACCAGATAGTAAATATTTTAGACTTTGTGGGCCACATACAGTCTCTGTTGCATATTCTTCTTTTTAAACAACACTTAAAAATGTAAAAACCATCTTAGCTTAGACTCTAGGGTTTAAATTAACTCTCCTCTCTTATGCATTAAGCCCCTGAGCTACTACTGTTCATTACTAGCTGATGCACCTAAAAAAGCAAATGCAAATAAACTTAACTTAAAAAAAAAAAAGCCTTATTGAGATATATTTTACAGGTTTCAAATATACAATTCAGTGATTTTTTGGTATGTTTGCAGAGTTGTGCAACCATCTCCGTAATATCTGCTCTAATCTTCCAGCACTTGCATCACCCCAAAACTAACTTTTTTACAGCTTTGAGGTGTAATTTATATGCAATAAAATTCACCCATTTTTGAGTGAATAGTTTGAATTTTTTTTCTTGTTAGTCATCCATTTTATGCACATCAGTGTATACATGTCAATCCCAATCTCCCAATTCATCCCACCACAACCCCCACCCTCCACCGCTTTCCCCCCTTAGTGTCTATACGTTTTTTTCTCTATTTCGGTGTCTCAATTTCTGCTCTGCAAACCAGTTCATCTGTACCATTTTCTAGGTTCCACATATATGCGTTAATATACGATATTTGTTTTTCTCTTTCTGACTTACTTCACTCTGCTTGACAGTCTCTAGATGGATCCACATCTCTACAAATGAACCAATTTCGTTCCTTTTTATGGCTGAGTAATATTCCATTGTATATATGTACCACATCTTCTTTATCCATTCGTCTGTTGATGGGCATTTAGGTTGCTTCCATGACGTGGCTATTGTAAATACTGCTGCAGTGAACATTGGGGTGCATGTGTCTTTTTGAATTATGGTTTTCTCTGGGTATATGCCCAGTAGTGGGATTGCTGGGTCATATAGTAATTCTATTTTTACTTCTTTAAGGAACCTCCATACTGTTCTCCATAGTGGCTATATCAATTTATGTTCCCACCAACAGTGCAAGAGGGTTCCCTTTTCTCCACACCTTCTCCAGCATTTGTTGTTTGTAGATTTTCTGATGATGCCCATTCTAACTGGTATGAGGTGATACTTCATTGTAGTTTTGATTTGCATTTCTCTGATAATTAGTGATGTTGAGCAACTTTTCATGTGCTTCTTGGCCATCTGTATGTCTTCTTTGGAGAAATGTCTATTTAGGTCTTCTGTCCATTTTTGGATTGGGTTGTTTGTTTTTTTAATATTGAGCTGCATGAGCTGTTTATATATTTTGGAGATTAATCCTTTGTCTGTTGATTCATTTGCAAGTATTTTCTCCCATTCTGAGGGTTGTCTTTTCATCTTGTTTATGGTTTCCTTTGCTGTGCAAAAGCTTGGAAGTTTCATTAGGTCCCATTTGTTTATTTTTGTTTTTATTTCCATTACTCTAGGAGGTGGATCAAAAAAGATCTTGCTGTGATTTATGTCAAAGAGTGTTCTTCCTGTGTTTTCCTCTAAGGGTATTATAGTGTCCGGTCTTACATTTAGGTCTCTAATCCATTTTCAGTTTATTTTTGTGTATGGTGTTAGGGAGTGTTCTAATTTCATTCTTTTACATGTAGCTGTCCAGTTTTCCCAGCACCACTTATTGAAGAGACTGTCTTTTCTCCACTGGGTATCCTTGCCTCCTTTGTCATAGATTAGTTGACCATAGGTGCATGGGTTTATCTCTGGGCTTTCTATCCTGTTCCATTGATCTATATGTCTGTTTTTGTGCCAGTACCATATTGTCTTGATTACTGTAGCTTTGTAGTATAGTCTGAAGTCAGGGAGTCTGATTCCTCCAGCTCCATTTTTTTCCCTCAAGACTGCTTTGGCTATTCGGGGTCTTTTGTGTCTCCATACAAATTTTAAGATTTTTTGTTCTAGTTCTTTAAAAAATGCCACTGGTAATTTGATAGGGATAGCATTGAATCTGTAGATTGCTTTGGGTAGTATAGTCATTTTCACAATATTGATTCTTCCAATCCAAGAACACGGTATATCTCTCCATCTGTTGCTATCATCTTTAATTTCTTTCATTGGTGTCTTATAGTTTTCTGCATACAGGTCTTCTGTCTCCCTAGGAAGGTTTATTCCTAGGTATTTTATTCTTTTTGTTGCAATGGTAAATGGGAGTGTCTCCTTAATTTCTCTTTCAGATTTTTCATCATTAGTGTATAGGAATGCAAGAGATTGCTGTGCATTAATTTTGTATCCTGCAACTTTACCAAATTCATTGATTAGCTCTAGTAGTTTTCTGGTGGCATCTTTAGGATTCTCTATGTATAGTATCATGTCATCTGCAAACAGTGACAGTTTTACTTCTTCTTTTCCTATTTTTATTCCTTTGATTTCTTTTTCTTCTCTGCCATGGCTAGGACTTCCAAAACTATGTTGAATAATAGTGGTGAGAGTGGACATCCTTGTCTTGTTCCTGATCTTAGAGGAAATGCTTTCAGTTTTTCACCATTGAGAATGATGTTTGCTGTGGGTTTGTCATACATGGCCTTTATTATATTGAAGTAGGTTCCCTCTATGCCCACTCTCTGGAGAGTTTTTATCATAAATGGGTGTTGAATTTTGTCAAACGCTTTTTCTGCATCTGTTGAGATGATCATATGGTTTTTCTCCTTCAGTTTTTTAATATGGTTTATCCCATTGATTTGCATATATTGAAGAATCCTTGCATCCCTGGGATAAATCCCACTTGATCATGGTGTATGATCCTTTTAATGTGTTGTTAGATTCTGTTTGCTAGTATTTTGTTGAGGATTTTTGCATCTATATTCATCAGTGATATTGGTGTGTAATTTTCCTTTTTTGTCGTATCTTTGTCTGGTTTTGGTATCAGGGTGATGGTGGCCTCATAGAATGAGTTTGGGTGTGTTCCTTCCTCTGCAATTTTTTGGAAGAGTTTGAGAAGGGTAGGTGTTAGCTCTTCTCTAAATGTTTGATAGAATTCACCTGTGAAGCCATCTGGTCCTGGACTTTTGTTTGTTGGAAGATTTTTAATCACAGTTTCCATTTCATTACTGTGATTGGTCTGTTCATATTTTCTGTTAGTTCCTGGTTCAGTCTTGGAAGGTTATACCTTTCTAAGAATTTGTCCATTTCTTCCAGGTTGTCCATTTTATTGGCATAGAGTTGCTTATAGTAGTCTCTTAGGATGCTTTGTATTTCTGCAGTGTCTGTTGTAACTTCTCCATTTTCGTTTCTAATTTTATTGATTTGAGTCCTCTCCCTCCTTTTCTTGATGAGTCTGGCTAATGGTTTATCAATTTTGTTTATCTTCTCAAAGAACCAGCTTTTAGTTTGATTGATCTTTGCTATTGTTTTCTTTGTTTCTATTTCATTTATTTCTGCTCTGATCTTTATGATTTCTTTCCTTCTGCTCACTTTGGGTTTTGTTTGTTCTTTCTCTAGTTCCTTTAGGTGTAAGTTTAGATTGTTTATTTGAGATGTTTCCTGTTTCTTGAGGTAGGCTTGTATAGCTATAAACTTCCCTCTTAGAACTGCTTTTGCTGCATCCCATAGGTTTTGGATCGTCGTGTTTTCATTGTCATTTGTCTCTCGGTATTTTTTGATTTCCTCTTCGATTTCTTCAGTGAGCTCTTGGTTATTTAGTAACATATTGTTTAGCCTCCATGTGTTTTGTGTTTTTTATGTTTTTTTCCCTGTAATTGATTTCTAATCTCATAGCATTGTGGTCAGAAAAGATGCTTGATATGATTTCAATTTTCTTAAATTTACTGAGGCTTGATTTGTGACCCAAGATGTGATCTATCCTGGAGAATGTTCCGTGCACACTTGAGAAGAAAGTGTAATTTGCTGTTTTTGGTTGGAATGTCCTATAAATATCAATTAAATCTATCTGGTCTATTGTGTCATTTAAAGCTGTGTTTCCTTATTGATTTTCTGTTTGGATGATCTGTCCATTGGTGTGAGGTGTTAAAGTCCCCCACTATTATTGTGTTCCTGTCGATTTCCTCTCTTACAGCTCTTAACAGTTACCTTATGTATTGAGGTGCTCCTGTGTTGGGTGCATATATATTTATAATTGTTATATCTTCTTGGATTGATCCCTTGATCATTATGTAGTGTCCTTCCTTGTCTCTTGTAACATTCTTTATTTTAAAGTCTATTTCATCTGATAGGTGTACTGCTACTCCAGCTTTCTTCTGATTTCCATTTGCATGGAATATCTTTTTCCATCCCCTCACTTTCAGTCTGTATGTGTCCCTAGGTCTGAAGTGGGTCTCTTGTAGAGAGCAAATATATGGGTCTTGTTTTTTCATCCATTCCGCAAGCCTGTGTCTTTTGGTTGGAGCATTTAATCCATTCACGTTTAAGGTAGTTATTGATATGTATGTTCCTATGACCAATTTCTTAATTGTTCTGGGTTTGTTTTTGTAGGTGTTTTTCTTTTCTTGTGTTTCCTTAGAGAAGTTCCTTTAGCATTTGTTGTAGAACTGGTTTGGTGGTGCTGAATTCTCTTAGCTTTTGCTTGTCTGTAAAGCTTTTGATTTCTCCATGGAATCTGAATGAGATCCTTGCCAGATAGAGTAATCTTGGTTGTAGGTTCTTCCCTTTCATCACTTTAAGTATATCATGCCACTCCCTTCTGGCTTGTTGCGTTTCTGCTGAGAAATCAGCTGTTAACCTTATGGGAGTTCCCTTGTATGTTATTTGTCGTTTTTCCCTTGCTGCTTTCAATAATTTTTCTTTGTCTTTGATTTTTGCCAGTTTGATTACTATGTGTCTCGGCGTGTTTCTCCTTGGGTTTATACTGTATGGGACTCTGTGCTTCCTGGACATGGATGGCTATTTCCTTTCCCATGTTAGGGAAGTTTTCGACTGTAATCTCTTCAAATATTTTCTTGGGTCCTTTCTCTCTCTCTTCTCCTTCTGGGACCCCTATAATGTGAATGTTGTTGCATTTAATGTTGTCCCAGAGGTCTGTTAGGCTGTCTTCATTTCTTTTTGTTCTTTTTTCTTTATTCTGTTCCGCAGCAGTGAATTCCACCATTGTGTCTTCCAGGTCACTTATCCGTTCTTCTGCCTCAGTTATTCTGCTATTGATTCCTTCTAGTGTAGTTTTCATTTCAGTTATTGTATTGTTCATCTGTTTGTTCTTTAATTCTTCTGGTCTTTGTTAAACATTTCTCACATCTTCTCGACCTTTGCCTCCATTCTTTTTCCGCGGTCCCGGATCATCTTCACTATCATTATTCTGAATTCTTTTTCTGGAAGGTTGCCTATCTCCACTTCATTTAGTTGTTTTTCTGGGGTTTTATCTTGTTCCTTCATCTGGTACATAGCCCTCTGCCTTTTCATCTTGTCTACCTTTCTGTGAATGTGATTTTTGTTCCACAGGGTGCAGGATTGTAGCTCTTCTTGCTTGTGCTGTCTGCCCTCTGGCTGATGAGGCTCTCTACTAGTTTGAATTTTAATAAAGATAATTTTAATATTAGCAGAGGAAAATATTCTAAGTAATACTTTTTTTCTCACATAACCAGTAAATCTCACTTGTAAATATTTTCTCTCAAGTGACCTACACCTTTCCCTTTAAATCAGTAGTTTTATAGTCCTGGTGCCAGCAGAATCCGCATCACCTGGGAACTTGCTAGAAGTGGGGCCCACCCCAAAAGAGAACCCAGCATTCTGTGTTGTAACCAGCCTTTCAGGCAATTCTGCTGTGCACTAAAGTTGGAGAACCACCACTCTAAGGTCTATCCCTGTGTGGAACTGCTGGGTTGTAGGATATGAGCGTGTTCAAGTTTAATGGGTACTGCCAACCCCTTCCAAAGTGGTTATACATGTGTATACTCACCTGCTTAGCAGTGTATGAGAGTCCCCATCTTTCCGCAGCCTCACCAATACTCTGGAATATGTAACTTCAGGGTTTTTTGGTTGTTTTTTTTTTTGTCATTCTGACAGGTGTGGGATGGTTATGATCTGAATTGGTATTTACCCAATTACTATTGAGGTTGAACGTCTCAGATGTCCATAGGTCATTTGAGTTTTCTGTTCTGTAATGTGCTGTTTGGAGTCTTTTGCCTATTGAAATAAATACAATTATGTAAACAAATAATCACAATGTATTGAAATAATTGCAGAATAAACTCAGAATTCCCAAGAAGAAAGAAACTCAGGGGGAAAGAAAGAAAGTCAAAGAAAGAATTTCAGGGGAGATTATGGTCAAACAGTCCTGAAAGAATAGGGATTTGTCAGGCAGAGTGAGGGAAAGCTATCTATGTGATATGAACAGAACAGCCTGATCAGGGAAAAGCAAGTAGTTTGCTGTGGTGGACGAATAGGATATGTGGAGGAAAAGACATTTATGAGGCTAGGAGAGAGGTAAGGAGTGACTAGATGTATGTATTTTAAATTTGTTTAATCTTTTATTGATTGTTGGGCATTTGGGTTATAACTAGTTTGGGTGGATTTTTTTCTTTCCTATTATAAATGAAGCTTATATAAACATCTTAGTATATATAGCTGCTTTTTTCTTATAAATTATTACCTTAGAATAATACATTTAAACTGAAATTATTAGTTTAAAGGAAAGTAGGCATGATTAGTTTCATAATTTCTTACATATTTCAAGGTTACCTATCATTAGGGAAATGCAAATCAAAACTGTGGTGAGGAACCACTTCACCCCCACTAGGATAGCTGTAATCGAAGAGACAGACAATAACAAATGTTAGTGGGGATGTGGAAAAATTGGAACCTTCATACATTGCTGGTGGGAATGTAAAATGATGTAGCTGCTTTGGAAAAGTTTGGCAGTCTCCCAAGAAGTTAAACATAGAGTTATTGTATGACCCAGCATTTCTACTCCTAGGTTTATACCCAAGAGAAATGAAAAACTGTGTCTACACAAAAACTTGTACACAAATGTTCATAGCACCATTATTCATAATAACCAAAAAAATAGAAACAACCCAAATGTCCACTGAGAGATCAATGAATCTCAAAATGTGATGTACCCATACAATGGAATATTATTCAGCCGTAAAAAGGATAAAACACTGATACATGGTAAAACCCTTGAAAACGTTATGCTAAGGGAAAGAAGCCAGTCACAAAGGATCACATATTTGTATGATTCCATTTATATGAAAGGTACAGAGTAGTTAAATACATAGGAACCAAAAGTAGATTAGTGGTTCTCAGAGGCTAATCTAAGGAGGAGAGGAATGGGGAGTGACTGCTAATGGCGTTTCTTTTAGAGGGGATGAAAATGTTCCAAAATTAGATTGTGGTAATGGTTATGCATCCCTGTGAATATACTAAAAACATTGAACTGTACACTTAAATAGGTGAGTTGTATGGTATGTGAATTGTATTTCAGTAAGTGTTTTTCAAAAAATAAAATGGATAAAAAAATTACCCTCTGGGAAAGATATACTTTTTCATCATCACTAATAGTATTTGGTGTCTCCCCCACAACCTTTGGGTTTATTATATTTGTTCAATTTAATAGGTATATATCCAAAGCTTCTTTAATTAAATTATAAATTCCCTCAGTAGAATGTAAGCTCCAGAGGGCAGGAATTTTTGCCTGTTTCTCTTCACTGCTGTCTCCCCAGAACAGTGCCTGGCAAATAATAGGTACTCAGTAACATTTGTTAAATGAATACTTTTTTTTTTTTACCGTTTTTATTGGAGTATAATTGCTTTACAATGGTGTATTAGTTTCTGCTTTATAAGGAAGTGAATCAGTTATACATATACATATATCCCCATATCTCTTCCCTCTTGCGTCTCCCTCCCTCCCACCCTCCCTATCCCACCCTTCTAGCTGGTCATAAAGCACCGAGCTGATCTCCCTGTGCTATGCAGCTGCTTCCCACTAGCTATCTATTTTACATTTTGTAGTGTATACATGTCCATGTGTCCTCCCCGTGTCCTCAAGTCCATTTTCTAGTAGGTCTGCGTCTTTATTCCTGTCTTGCCCCTAGGTTCTTCATTACCTTTTTTTTTTTTTTTTTTAGATTTCATATATATGTGTTAGCATACAGTATTTGTTTTTCTCTTTCTGACTTACTTCACTCTGTAGCACAGACTCTGGGTCCATCCATCTCACTACAAATAACTCAATTTCGTTCCTTTTTATTGCTGAGTAATATTCCATTGTATATATGTGCCACATCTCCTTTATCCATTCATCTGTCGATGGACACTTAGGTTGCTTCCATCTCCTGGCTATTGTAAATAGAGCTGCAATGAACATTTTTATATTTTTAGTTACTAAGAAAACACTTTCCCCTTTAGTGTCTTAATTTCATAGTACATCTGAACTAATTGTTCTTCCTAGCCTCACATTCTTTTGGAAAGAAGCAGTGTGTAACTAAATGAATTGAATTGAATGTACTTCTGGTGAGTGATCTAGTTCAAGTCCTTTGATCTTATATGCTATTACTTCCTTCTGAAATTTATTATAATAGTAGTTTGCAAATGTTTGACTATGAGGACTCCCTTTTCAAACTAATGTCCACATAGTTATAGTTGTACTTTTTGTATCAGTCAGTGGAAAAACTACATAGTGACAAGAAGCCATTTATATTTTAACAGTGGCCATAGTATCTTCAGAAATTTGCAAAATAGAGGTTCTAATATATGAGACATATACTTATTCTATAGTCTGTATATGGTGGCTGTATGTATTATTCGTGGGCCCATGGCAGTAATTTTGAAAGCCATCAGGGGTTTGGAGCCAGTAAGTTGGGCACTACTTAATTATAGTATCAAAACCGAGGAAGACTACTGAAATGTAAATAATAGTATGAAAGTTTATACCCAAATCATGTTATTTTTAATTCAGCTCCTAAACCTATCAGTTTCTTTTAAAGCCTGAAAAATATTTTAAAAATCAAGTTTATATGTCTTTTAAAATTTACTTATTTGACATTATTTGTTTTAGCAAAAAATCAGAAGCAAACTAAATGTCTAATCATGCTTAATTAAGTTTTGGTATATATATCTGATAGAAGTTAGGTGGCAATTGAGTATGATTATTAGGCATTGTAATTCTTATTATCCGACAGTTTTAAAAGTAGGATATATCATCAAGTATTCCTAAAGATGTTGACTGTGATTATGTGAACGTAACTGTGATTATATGTACGTAACCAACAGCGAAAGTTGGGAAGGGGTAGTAGTGGTTGTGCTCAGATAGAGGAATTTTGGGGAAGTTTTTCCTCTTTTTGAAACACTTATTTAGCAGTTGCTGTGTGCCAGGCAATATTCTAAGCTCTTTTCATGACTTGACTCAGGGATCATCAAACTGCAACGCATTTGGGGCCCTTTGGGGCCTGTTTTTGTGTGGCCCGAATGGTTTTTATATTTTTTAAGCATTTTTTTTAAAGAAGAAGATAATGTGATAGAGACCTTATATGGCCTGCAAAACCTAAAATAGTTACTCTCTGGCCCTTTACAGAAAAAGCTTGCTGACCCTTGATCTAATTCATTTCATCCTTACAACATTCCAATAAGGTGGGTCCTATGAGGAAACTGAGGCACAGAGGGCTTAAATTACTTTTTGTCATTGGCATTCACTGTTTTTAGAGCGGGTTGCAGGCCCTTTCTACGAACTTGCTAATATTGTGTTTCTTTGCAGTGTAAAAAGTGGATAGTGGCTCACATGTCAAAGGATGGCACGGTCACGCTCTAGATCCCCCAGGTGGAGGCACAGGTGAGCACTCCTTAGTTTAGCAGCGTAAGCATGGGTTTGGGGTGTGCTTCGGCTTTCAAATTCACCAGTATTGTTAAGAACCTATTTTAATAAGCTCGTGGACTTGGTTAGTAGCTACTTTATAGTGATCAACATTGTATTTCTAGATTCTAGGACCTGACAGCTTTCTTTAATTATGGCTGGCAGCTAGAATTAATCCATAAATAAAAGAAATGCAATGGCCACAGCAAGGAAGACTGAGAAACACCTTTGAGAGTGTTATATATTTTGCATCAGTAAGCGGTTTAGAACTCTTCAGTGTTTATTCAGTTTAATTATTTTCATAATCAATATGTTTGAAGAAATTGGGAATTTCCTATGTCTTCTTCTTCATGGCAGAATAATAGAATTTTGAACAACTCAATTATAATTCAACTCTCCTCTTTGCTTGTTGGTAATATCAATAGTATATATAATTAGATTGGAACAATTTAACCAGTTTTTACTGTATACCTGCTATAGGCAGGTTCTGGAGCTACAAAGGCAAATTTGTGTACAGGGCCTCAGCAAGCACGCGGCCTGGCTGGGGAGATTGACACCATAGGCAACTATGATACTGTAGGAAAAGTGTTGTGCTACTGACTGGGACAAGGTATTCTGGATCCACAGGGAGGGAATAGTTTTGCTTTTGTGGAGGGAAAGGAGGGATACCAAGAAAGTCTTCAAAGAAGAGATGAGATTTTAGATGGCAATTTAAGGATGGGTAGAATTTCTTTTTTCTTTTTTTTTGGCCTCGTCGTGCAGCTTGTGCACTCTTAGTTCCGGGACTAGGAACTGAACCCGGGCCCTTAGCAGTGGGAGTGCGGAGTCCTAACCACTGGACTGCCAGGGAATTCCCAATGATGGGTAGAATTTTTAAATGCAGAAAGAGAGAAGAAAAGTATTCCAGTTAAGGGGATGACAAGAGCAAAGGTGCAGAGCTGTGAAAGTGACTAGCACATTTTAGAACTTTAAAGAGGACCACAATTACATACACAAAAGACAGATCAGATTTTTCATGTTAATACGGCTTGGTCATGATGCTTGTTCATTATGGTTCTCCAATGACTAATCAATCATTTCTTCAACAGTTTTCATTTTGTAGTTCACAAGACCAAATTGTAATGGGGAGGAACTTCAGAAAGAAAAGGGAATGCAAAGAAGCAAATGGCTTGAACATGGAGGACCTCACAGAGGTCATTTTGTTTCACCCTTTTGTGGTAGGCTCTGGTGAAGGGGCACAAAAGACCCTGCCAAGCTTAGTGCCTGATTTCTGGATGCCTTCTCAGGACTCTTTGTCACCAACTGTAAAGGGTCTGATATCTTACCCGACTTGCGAGCTAGCACATTAGTGTGTCACAAGGCACTTATGGATCAGAGACAAAGGCCTTTATTACTCATATGCAGCAGGCGACTTGAGCTTCATGTTCCTGTGCTCCCCTTACCTCTAGTCCCCTGAGGGTGGGCGCTGCTGACATAGCTGAGGAACCCGAGCCCCATTAGGGACAGCAAGCAGCCCTGCCCAGCCTTTGCCTTGGAGGAGACATTGTCTTGTTATCCTGGACAGCAAGCACACTGGCCCTCTGCCCCTTAGGGAAGCCCTATCCCCATCTTCCCAGGCAGTTTGCCTTGGAACAAAAGCTTAGGAGGCATGCAGTGCACAAGACATCCAAGGAGAATTGTCTCCCAACAGACTCTTTGGGTCTCTTTTGTCCCTTTAGGAGAACTGAAAATAATAGCCACCATTCCAGCAATCTCCTTCAGAAGAAAGGGGCTCTGTACAATAGAACCCTGAGATAAAATATAATATCAAAGCAGTATTCCATGTGAGGTAAGGATTAAAGTAAGAGATTAAGTTTTTCATCAGTCTGGAAGACCTCAGCCTCTGACTGCCAGCTTTTCTCCTTAGCAGTGGAAGAGATGAAGTCTTCCAGGAAGTCCTCAGAGGCTCCAGTTGCTTCTTCCTATGAAGAGGTGCAGCCAGCTGGATGACGGAGTTTGTACTTCAGCTAAATAATGCACTTGCCAGTACATCTAGCTTGGTGACTCTAAAGGGAGATATTGGCAAGTCCAGTGTATAAATCCCAGTATGTATGTGAGGAAGATAAATCAGCCTCCTTTCTCGTAGGGAGGACCCAGACATGTCACCAAAAGGAAAGGCTTTTACTCCTGGTTACTCCAACTCCGTGGCAGCTGCTGCAGAGGGGGCGATAACAAAAGCTGCAAGGGTAGCTGCCTCATTGGTTAGAAGACATTAAACCCTCAGGGAGGAAATTGGGAGATTGGACAGGTCAGATGGGAGGAAAGGTCCCCAGGTGCCAATTTGAACTTTGTTGTGTTCCAGATAGTGTCACTCCTCTCTCTTAACCTGAAGTCTGGGTAACTCAGGCTGTTTCCCCAGATACTCCTGGGAGCCTTCCTCCTCAGCTGGAATGAAAGGCTCCATGTTGGCAATGCTGAGGTATTGGAGAAGGTAGTTACAGAAAGGATGTGCTGTCCCTGGAGAGCATTATAGCTGCATTAAAGCACACATTCACCAAAGTTACAAGCTCTGGTTCAACAGTACACCTTTCATTTTATATGTAAGGGGACAGGTCTGGGAAAGAAAACTTACTTATGTCAGTAGTTTTTACGGAGGGACTAAGCATGAGGTCCACGTCTTAAGGCCCTCTTCCTCCCACCCCCTCCACTTGCTGTTTAAGGAGGTAGTTTTTGCTCCTTGATATAAACTTAGTAGAGAGAATAGACAATCAATTGGGGAAACTGTGGGGTCAGTTTTGGGTCTGAGTTTGGATTTATTGTGCATCATAAATTCTTGGAATCTAATTTAATTTCAGAGGTTATGTTCAGTTTTCCAGAGACTCCTACATATTTACTTGTGTGAATCTAGCCCTCCTTCTGCTTATTTCTTACTTGACCATTGAACCTGATGTAAGCTTTTGTTGACTGGCCCTTTTGCCAGAGCTTTGCTGTCAGCAATCTTCCAAAATAGATCCTGCTGCGTACCTAAGCTGGTCCTCCTCCAACAGGATGGGTGTGCTCAGCTCATTTTGATAGGCACATGGGGTACATTAGTTCAGATGAAAAGAGCATGCTTGTTGAATCGGGTGGAAGCATAATCAGACTCCCAAGTGAACAATTTAGAATGCAAATATCGCAAAATTTAATTTGAGTGGAAGAAGCAGGGAAAAGCAAATTCTTTTTTGTTTTTTTGTGGGTGTTTTTGCGGTACGCGGGCCTCTCACTGCTGTGGCCTCTCCCGTTGCGGAGCACACGCTCCAGACGTGCAGGCTCAGCGGCCATGGCTCACGGGCCCAGGCGCTCTGCGGCATGTGGGATCTTCCCGGACCGGGGCACGAATCCGTGTCCCCTGCATCGGCAGGCAGACTCTCAACCACTGTGCCACCAGGGAAGCCCACAAATGTTTTATTTGGGTAAGTCATGTTAAGACAAACTTAGTCTATTGTCTTAGAATGGACTAAACTTTTCTGTATTTGTTTACTTAGGTCTTTATCACCAGTACCTAGAAATTCTGAACACTACAAGCAAAGACCTGAGCATTATGGCTATGAATATAGGAAGGATCCAAAAAGACCCGTCACTTGGAGAATGGACAATGAGAAACATGGACAGAGTAAACCAAGGGTTCCTTCTCGTGAAACTCTACATTACCGATCTTATGAACACAGATCATCTTCCCCAAACATAAGAAGAAACTCTTTAGAAAATTTTTATACTTATAAGCCTCCCCAAGTATATTTACCAGGAAGAGGGGATGATAGTAACCGAAGATCTCAGTATATGCCCAAATACTCAGAAGGTGTACTCTACAAGGAGCACCAGAGGAATTGTTATCCCCAGAAAGTGCAAGGAAGGTATTTTCCTGATGACCACAGAGTTAGAGGAAGTGGAAAAGGAGGGAAACCACCTCTGAGGTCAATAGCAGATTCTTTTAGATTCGAAGGACAGTGGCATGAAGATGAATTGAGGCACCAGAGGATACAAGACGAAAAATATTCTCAGTCACTTAGAAGAGGCTCTGAAGATTTTGAGAAAAGGAGCTCTTTTCAGATGAGGTATAGGAAAACATTAAACCTGGGTAATTTGGTATAAAGACTCAAGTAAAAAAGTCTATTTACTTTGTGGTTGAAGATAACCACCTTGAAAAGCTTTTGTCTAAAAAGATTAAAAGCATTGTAATGTAGTTTTGGTCTACTGGTAGTAGTGAAGTGTTTATTTTTAGAGTGAATCATGTTGATGGCTAGAATATTTTAAAAAAAGATGCTATTTTCCTAAGTGCCTTGTGCATCTATGAGTTGGCTTCAGGGATTATAGGTTAACTTGCCACTGTGCTCTGCATTTAAAGCCATGTTGCCCAACATTCCACACACATAAATTCTCACTTCTCTCTAGTGCAAGTGTAAACTGCTTTATGTCAACACAGGTATCCTGAGGATCGTGATTTCAGAAAATATGGACACACATCAAAAAGACCTCAAGACGTGGAGAGGTATGAAAACAGAGAGCCTGCCAGGAGCCCGCAGTGGAAGTCCAGGCATTTTCTCCCTTCTTACCAAGAGAAGAAAGATCAGTGGAACCTCGGACCCCAAACTCTTCGATACGCTCCGAGGGAATTCCCAGAGACCAGTTCAGCAGCCAGGGTATCCTGTGACTATCGCCACAAACATCGTAAGACCTCAGATGGGGACCAGGACTTTTATGATGGAAGAACTCAGAAGTACTCTAAGGAGGAAGATAGAAAATTCGGTTCTCAAAAAGGCCCTGTAAATAGAGAGTCCGATTGCTTTAATGCTGGAAGAGGGAGAGAGACTGAAGGTGGGCAAGTCAAAGAGCCTTTTAAGCCATCTAAGAAAGACTGCACTGCCTGCACTCATTCAAATAAAAGCGATGTTGGTTTGAGACCCTGTAATGACAAACGGAAGGACAAAATAAAGAAAGAAGGGTCTGGCAGAAAAGAGAGCAACTCTTCCCATAACCGACTTGATAAGAGTAAAAAACTTTCTGACTGGAAACCTTCATCTTCCATTCTTAGGAAGGAATCACTTACAGTTAAAGTAGATGTGAAGAAAACCTCCAGGTATTATCTTTGTTTTTTTCTTAATGGTATGCAATAACTGTTTCTGCCACCTTTATTTGAAACTTTGAAAATAGAATTAATGATGTGTTTAGAGTTTGAGCTGGGGGGCGGGGATTACCTGGATTTTTCAAAAAAGCCCTCTAATGGGGATGAATCCTATGATTAGTAACATGGGGTGACGTCATGTCTGTTTGTTTCCACGTTTGTATCTCAAGATGCTTTTTGGGTGAAGGGCATTCTATCGAGTTGTTCCTCTTCATGAATTTACATGTTTTTATGCTGCCAGATTTTCTATATCCACAGATAGGCTGGGTGGTGCTCAAGGAGACCTGTTCCTTGCTTAGTTTCTCAGAGCCTGTTGCCTGAAATTCAGAGAATTTTTGACCTGGAAGGGACCTTAGCAGACCCTGATTTTATAGAGGAAGAGATTGAGGCAGTGAGAGATGAAGTGACTCATCTAAGTCCGTGCCTGGGGCTCAAATTCACATGTCCCCTTGTGATTCAAGGAGGTGGATGACTTAATGTGGTTGTTGCTGCCGTCTCAAAAGGAGTGGTGCTCAACCAACTAGCTTCTCCTAGGTAGAGGAAATTAGGCTAGAGTCTAGAAAGAGGCCTATTTATAAGACATTTGGTTTAGCTCTTGATTGTTTAACAAAAAAGACTACTTTTGTAATAGGTTATATTCTCCTACAGTGGATTGCATGCTTTTTTCTATTATGAATATTACCTCTTTATGGATTCTGAGAATAAGGCACTGACACTTGGATGTGTCAGCTAAGTCTTTCTGTTACCTTAATACACTACCAGTATGTGAATTAAAAAGTGAAGGACCATGTTGATTTGGTGTATTTATGTTTACCATTGACTCATATCTGTATTTGAATCAAAAACTAGAGGGAACAAAATGTGATGGTGAGGGAGGTAAACCCACAGTCTTTTTTTTTAAACAAAATATATTTTGCTTCTTTCCTTAAAGTTAGATATGGCAGTCCCCCTCCCTGATATTTTTCTTACATTCATTGTACTTTCAAAAAATATTTTAAAATATACATATGTATATTTATATGTACGCAGAAAGAATTTATAAATATGATTATATTACAGAACGTTGGACAAATAGATGGGGAGGGGAAATCACCCATAATCCTACTATCCTAGGACAATTTTATTAATATTTTAGTACAGCTCCTTTTTTTTTTTTTTTTTTTTTTTTTTGCGGTACGTGGGCCTCTCACTGTTGTGGCCTCTCCCGTTGTGGAGCACAGGCTCCGGACACGCAGGCTCAGCGGCCATGGCTCACGGGCCCAGCCGCTCCGCGGCATGTGGGATCTTCCCGGACCAGGGTACGAACCCGTGTCCCCTGCATCGGCAGGTGGACTCTCAACCACTGCACCACCAGGGAAGCCCTACAGCTCCTTTTGTTATTTTTCTATGTATACCTGGTTGTCATAATGTTGTATTAATAATTTTGTATTCTATTTCATATAATATGTCTTAAGTCATTTTGTGTTATTATATTTCCTACTAGTTCTTAGTCTTAAGAGCACAAAAGCTGCTGTAAGCATCAAGTTTAAGGATGTTACCTTAAGCTTTTTTTCTTTCCAACATTATATTATGAAAATGTTCAAACATACAGAAAAGTTGAAAGAATTGTAGTCAATACCTATATAACCACGACCTAGAGTCTACAGTTAACATTTTACTCTACTTCTGTAATCACATATCTGTTCATCTATCATTCCATCTTATTCTTTTGCTGCATTTCAAAGTGAAATGCAGACATGAGTACATTCCCCTTTAAATATTTCAGTATTTAATATTTGTTTATAGTTTTTTTCCTTTTGAGGTAAAATTACATACAATCAAATCACAAAAATCCTGAATTTTTAAATAAAAGTAATAAAATCAAATCACAACAATTTTGAATTTTTAAATAAAAGTAAAAAAATTTAAGTAAAAGTAAAAATCTTGAATTTTTAAATATTTAATAAAGTGTTTTTTTTGTTTTTTTTTTTTTTTTTTGTGGTACGCGGGCCTCTCACTGTTGTGGCCTCTCCCGTTGCGGAGCACAGGCTCCGGATGCGCAGGCTCAGCAGCCATGGCTCACGGGCCCAGCCGCTCCGCGGCATATGGGATCCTCCCGGACCGGGGCACGAACCCGTATCCCCTGCATCGGCAGGCGGACTCTCAACCACTGCGCCACCAGGGAGGCCCAAAGTGTTTTATACTTAAATTAGAATTAATAAATTGGCTGTGACATTTTTAAAGAATGCTAGAAGTACCAATTTTGAAGGATTTTATTTTAGTAGACCTCATTAGAGATGCTAAACACTGTTAATTTTATAATTTGATATTGAGAAATAGAAGCTTGATCTTCATCGTGTGTCACCAAATTAACTTCCTAAAATTGAGGCTGCTGTAACTTTTGTTTTAAATTTATAAACTGTCCTTTTATGAATTTCATGACCCATTAGTGGGGCCTGTCAGTACATGTTTGAATTACCCGTCAAAGACCTGTAGAACGGCTTGTGTAATAAAGAGCTTCACTGTAAGTCCTTTCTATTCAAAGACTTGAAGAGTAAATAACTTAATAAATATATGCACCTTTTCAGTATGGCAATGCATCATAGTCAACAAAAATCTTTCTCTCTGGGCTTCCCTGGTGGCACAGTGGTTGAGAGTCTGCCTGCCGATGCAGGGGACATGGGTTCGTGCCCCAGTCCAGGAAGATCCCACGTGCCACGGAGCGGCTGGGCCCGTGAGCCATGGCCACTGAGCCTGCGCGTCCGGAGCCTGCGCTGTGCAACGGGAGAGGCCACAACAGTGAGAGGCCCTCGTACCACAAAAAAAAAAAATCTTTCTCTCTGATTATAATCATTAATTGATGAATGAGTTGTGGAAGAATTTTGTGGGGTTGGATTTAGTTATGTGTAGACTGATGAAGTGTCCATAAAACAAAGGTAGTTAATACCCTCAATAGAGCCATGTTCTCAACTGCTAACATAAATTAGGTTTTCCTCTGCTTAACAAGATTAAAATAATCATAGAGTGCAGAGAGGTTATTTGTTGGTTAAAATCTAGAGAGGTTTTTGCACTTTTTTGGAAAGACTAAGATGGTTCATTTTATGCATTTGTTTACTTTCTTAGCTTTGGTCAAGTATTGATATATGTTCTTCCAGTTATTAATGCAGTTGAAAACATACGGTTATCACCTAGTGATTTTTCTAGATTCTAATTTGTATCTAGAATAGCAGTAGGTAGACACAAAGCCGATATTCTAGTGACCTACTTTGTCAGAAGCTGCGTTATCAGAGGTAGAAGTTACACAAGAGTCATAATTATATATTTCAGAATGAAGTTAGGGAGTCACAATATGAAAATCTGTACTAAGGTTGTTATGAACCCCAAACACTCACTGTTGTATACATCTGGAAGTCTTGGGGCAGGTGAAGGGAGTTTTGGTTTAATGTTGGGTGGAGTAGGTGAGAGACTGAACCTTGGTCAGGCTAGGAAGGAGGTGAGAGGGAGGAGGAGAGCCTGCCAGTCTCCGGAGAAGAGTAAGCTGGGGCAGGTGGACCTGGACCGAGGCTCCTTTGACTTCTCAGGTGCTGGGACTAGGCATCTAGGATGAGAAGGTTGGCTAGTGAAGTTGATGTTAGACTGAGTGCCTCAGCCACATTTGCATTTAATCCTTTATTTCTCACTGAAGAGATATAGAGAGGGCCTCCCTACCCCCCACCCGGTCCTTCCCCATACTGAAAGGGGGATGAGGTGGGTGATGAGCCCCAGAAGACACTGGAGCCCACATGCTCTGAGGAAACAACTGCTGCCTAGGCTGCAGAAGAGTGAAAAACCACAGCGAGCATTGAAGGAAGGTAGCTTAATCACACAAGTTTACCTTTGATGGGCATTTGGCTGGAGGCAAAATAAGCTGTGGGTGGAGATATTTTTGTGATACACATACCTGCTACCTTGCTGTTATGTATCACAAAAAAACTAAGGTTTTCTTCTCCCTAATATTTCTCATATACATTTTCTAAAATCAAAAATTAATTGAGAGAAGGTTCCCTTTCATTCCTATGTTTCACCCTAGCTTCTCTTAGTGTCTCTTAGGGGTCCTAGTATAGGGAGATAAACATTCTGTTTGATGTTGGGATGCATAGGTTTTTGTCTTCCAGTGGGTGACTGAGCAGCTCTGTGACATTGGGCAGGTCACCTGGCCATGACTTTGGGGCCCAAATTAACCGGTAGTTCTTCCTGGCTCTGTCAGTCTGCTTCAATTGGTCATATGTTGATAACTATTGAAGCTGGCTTGACAGGTTCATCATAGGCTCCTCTGAACTCTTGTATATATTTGAGATTTTCTATTATAAAAAATGAAAATTTTTAAATTTAAATTGGTCTAAACTAAGTAAAAAATTTTAAAGTAAGCTAAGAAAGTTAAAAAACAAAATTAAATTGGCCTCAGAATTTTAAGCCTGTCATCTTTTTAGCTGAAACTCACCACTTCATATTGTCCAAGTCATTTTCCATTTTATCATGTATTCCTTCAGCGGGTATTTTTTGAGGACCTACCCTGTGAGACAATCTGTTAGGGTGCCCTGGGACTATGGATCCACATAGGATTAGGTTTCTTCTCCTCTGGTCTTATAGACCACGGGATGACATTGGTAATACCACGGCACAGTGGAGTGAATGTGTGAGGTGGTGTGCGACTCCACCATCCAAAGAATTGAGATTTACAGCTGCTAGGCTTCTTCATGATGATGTTTCAGGCTCTGAAGATAAATCCAAAAGAGAGCCCTGAGATATGTCTTAAATAATAGCAGGACCACCAGAAAAAAATAATACCTCTTCATATGACAAAAATCAATCAGGTGGATACATTTTGGCGTGTGGGTGTACACGTGTATGTATTTACTTATTTATTTACATCACTAACAGCCATATATCTAAAACTGCTCCAAGGTTATGAGGGGCTTACAGATATTCTTTAAAAAATTAAACTCCTCTAACAAGATGGTCTTAAGTGCCTATTTTTAACTTCTCAGAGGAAAAGCTTCCGTCTGACTTTTCATGCTCCCTGCTCTCAAACCAGCCCTATCGAGACGACTCCCTGCCAAGGCAGAAACATGGATGAGTGATTATGCCACAGGTTGATGCCACTGATGTGGTTTCCTTGACTCATCAGAAAGACTTTCATTAGAAGGCCCATATCCTTTCTCTCCTCCTAATTTGCTCCAAGCTTCTCACTGTGTATCTGATAACTAGTAAGAGACATTTAGTGAAATGTCTAGAAGCTAGAATGCTAGAAGCTAGAATGGCCCTGTAACAACCTCCACTAACAAGAGAATTACAAATGTTCTCTGTTTAAAGGGGTTTAATGGTACAAAAATCCCGTTCCATACCCAAATAACAGCTTTAAAAATTTTTTTACAGGAGAAAAATAAAATGTTTAAATGAAACTATAAAAATGATCTATCTATAAGGGGAAATCAGTTGGTAATGGTTTTTATTGCAGTCTCAGTTTCTCCCAAGACGAAACCAGCTGATAAAGGCTTCTAATTTTTCACCAGGTAATTAGTAAAATTTACTTGTAATTTTTTATTACTGACATAACTCTCATCCCCACTCCAAGTCCAACTCTCAATTCATAGGAGTGCTGTGGTATACTCTGAAGCTACACTTAATTCCTGAAATTTTAGTGTTTAAACTTGTTATCAGTTAAAAAATGTACTCTAGAGACACCCCACAACAAGATTTTTAATAAAAAATATCAGTGATCATCCTTCGAGAAAATACACATGAAAATAGTATAACCTGAAATTTAGTCTTTTAAAAATAATTATACTTTTGCTATAAGGAAAAGTTTCTAGAAACTTTAGAATGCAAAATGTTCTAGGTATTTCCATTTATAGATTTAATCACCTCTTTGTTCATATTTTCCTTTTTATATTTCCCATGACATTACTGATCAACAAGTTAAGAATTTCACGAAATACCCCCAATACAAGTAGTTAAGCTGAAAAGATCAAATGTTCTCATTTGAGATGCGTTTTAGACAGTTTTAAAAATTAAAATATAGCCAACACCTGTATTCTAATACTACATCTACTTCCGGTCTGATTAAATCTTCCAGGTTCTCTGTTCCCTCCCACCACCCCACCCCGATTTTCCTTCTCTGTTTAAGGATATTTCCCCTGACATTCACTTGAGTGTTGTGCATAATAACTAAGAAAACATTAAAAAGCTAGCTACATTAAACCTTAATTTCCTCTTCTACACATTAAGATCCATCCACAAAACCAACTGCCTGGCAAAACAACAGTAACAAAAACCCAGCCACCAAAACTAATGGATAATCCCCTGCCCTCTGGAAGCTTATAATAGATAACAAAATCTGTATGACACATGTAAAGTTTTCCTTTCTCGGTTTTCTTCCAGCTAATAACTATCACAAAGCACTTTCCAAGTCATTAGTTTGCTCATGTCTTCCTAAGGACACATTTAGAATTTTTGGAGTTCAGGGAAAAGGATTAGGGAGACTGACACTCCCTTAATTCAGCATCTCATTACTTTTTTCACAAAAGTCCCCTAACTGGCTTTGTCAACTGCAACACCCTTCCAAGACACCTGATAGAAGGCAGTCTTCTGGCGGCCAGAACTGAGCCTCCCACCCTCTCCCATCAGCTAATCCTGTCACATCAGGCTGGCAGTGTGGCGGTCTTACCTTCACACCTCCTGCCCTTCTATTTCCTTTCCCCAGACTGCTCAGATCACACAGCTCAAAGTTCCTGGGTGTGTTTTCTGCCTTTGTTAACCTATAAATGTAAAATGTCTTTCATTGCATCTCCACATGTCTAAAACACACCAATCTTCAAAGCCTAGCTCACACGTCAACTCCTGAAACTTGTTTTTCGGGAAGAGCCAAAAGCTATTCAGAGTTAAATGCAGAGGAGTAAGATGGGTATAAGCCAGTTAGTGCCATTTTGGGTCCAAAATGAGGAATAAATATAAATAATGAGGCATTTTCTTCTGTGACGCATAAACTGCCTCCAGATGAAGAATATGAGTAGTTTTAAGCAGGAGTAGCATTATTGGATTAAAGTAAACTTTCCCACTAAGACATTTGGAAGGATTATGTTCATAGGAATGCTTAACCTCTGGGATGAAAAGCAAAACAACCAAGACATCCATTGTCTCGATATCATGACACCGACCCATAGGGCTATTGCAAAGATTAAATGAGATAATGTTTGTAAGCTCTGAGCCCCTTCGTTTGGCATGAATAATTGTTAGTTATATGTCATAATCATGGCTTTATAATGGTACTTAAAGGTCAGGAAAGCTCTTAATGAAAGTTGTAAAGATTCAAAAAGCATTAAAATGGTAAGATGGTTGGGGTTATATAATAAATGGTAGTATTTCTTTAAGGATATATTTAGGGTAAACACTGTCATTGCTCCTAATGATCATAACTTTGATAACAGCTAAGACTATTTTCTGAGAGTTCAGTGAGACTTTGTAAGTGATTAAATTAATCTCAACAGAATTTGATTTCAAAATACTATTCTCAGCTTCTCATTACTGACATGGAGGTTTAAGGACCTTTATGAAGTCAGAGACGTTATTATGTTTGATATCAGCTTTTAAAGTATGGTAGTATTTCAAGATAGTGTAAGCTTGCTGGCTTTACAATTTTATGGACATTTGGGAGTAGAAAATAATGATTACTTTTTGCATATTGAGTGTCTTTAATGCCTTGCTGTATTTTTTGAAGTAAAAATTGTTTAGCTTAGAACTTTGAGGATTTTATTATTGAAGTGGCAGATATTTAATGATCTCTGATTTGAAAAGGAGAACTCAAAACCGTGTACCTATAGCTATTTTCTCCTACTCATTATTGTACATGTTTTATGGCATACAATTTAGTGCCTTAATTATAAGAAAAGATAAACATCTTTTTAGTTTTATAGCTATCTTGATTAACTTTTAAAGTTATTTTCTCAGTAAAATAGTCTCAAATTTAGTTAAACATTTACAAATTATTCTAGGGTTGCTTCTAGCTATTCCACAGAGAGACAGATGTCACATGATTTGGTTGCTGTTGGCAGGAAAAGTGAAAACTTTCATCCAGTGTTTGAACATCTTGACTCAACTCAGAATACTGAAAACAAACCTACAGGAGAATTTGCTCAGGAAATCATAACTATAATCCATCAAGTTAAAGGTTGGTATATTTCGCACATACATTAGGGATAACAAAAATAATGTACTGACTTTTCACAAGACATAGGTAAATATCTGTGATATTGTAGTAGTAATTAATATTTCATTATAAGTTAGATCATTAATTAGGAAATCTGTTGAAGAGAGTAGCACGTATTAATTCAAGCCTAGTTGTTCTTTATATGTAGTTCCAATAACTTGATACTTCAACTCATAGTAGATTACAAATTGAAAGTTATAAAGGAAGAGGTTGGCTGCTGCAAAAGACAGGTGTACTGAGAGCAGAAAGAAACAATAACTGATAACTGAATAGGAAGGAGGAAATAACAAAAACCAGATATGAAACTCAAGAAACTCAAGAAATCTGGAAGTATAGGTCATTTGGTCGTATTCTTAAAGCCCCTGAGGGCATTACTGGTACTTTGTGCCATAAGGCTGTTGCTAAGCGATCAATAGAAGATTCCAGTTTGATTTGTTACACATGATGACATCAGGACATTGCATAATAAATACTTCAGAGGTTTACATTGAGCTGTTGTGTTTTGCTTTTGCTTCTGGCCAGTTTCCATCAATTGGAAAATTTAGTCATGTAAAATAACTTTCCTTATTGATGCTGCATAAATAAGGCAGTTGTGGGTATTATAAACTGGGGTCTTTCGAGAATTTCAAAATTTATAATTTTATATTTCTTACTAGATAACTGTGTTAATCTTTTTTACCTTCATAAAACATATTTTTCAAATGAATTATTTTCTCTGCAGCCCTCAAACTAAGGCATATATTTACTTTAAAGCATGCAGTTTGAAACAGTTCACCTTCTCAATTCCAGCCCCTCTTACCCAAAAGAAGTGTGATTCTTGGCAGACAGGGAGCTGGTATTGCAGAAAAATTCAGGAGATCGTCCCAGAACAGGAACAGTAAGCTAGGGAAAAGGATTGCTTTAGCATTCTCATGGGTCAAGTGTATTATCTTTCTCTTTATTCTGTTAAAAGCTTGTAGCATAGCCACTTTCAGAATGTCTTCATGAACTTCAGTTAATGTTAAAGTAAAATGGCATTAGGAGGCCTTCTGTGATATGTAAACATAACATTTAACATTTGTTCAGAATTGTTTTGATGTTTCAGGGTTGTTTTGGGATTTATTTTTTACTCTAGGTGAAGAGTAGAGCTCTATACCAGCTTTACTTCCTAGATGTAGGAAGATCTTACCTTGGAGAAGAAAGGTCCTCTCTTTGAGAAAGCCACTATCTTTTCCCCCCGGCAAGTAAGCAGACATGTCAAATAGGAACAGAATCTTTGAGTTCATAAATCCGTTTACTGTTGCTTGGGCTTGGGAAAGGGTGTGAGCGCTACAAATTAGTCTGTGGAATAAGCTTAGGTCCCATATGTTTTCAAGAGAAAACAGGTTGGATGTTTTTTAATAGTCCCTTCTTCCTGTGCTTATTATATATAATCTTTTAAGTGGAATCAGTTTTACATTGAGATAAAACTTTTTTTTCCCTTTTGCAGCAGATTATTTTCCATCACTTGGAATTACTCTACATGAGCGTTTCTCAAAAATGCAAGTTACACAAGCTGCAGATGTAAATGAATTTAAATTGAACTCAGATCCAGAAATTCACAGGTAATGAGTGATTATTGTATGCCCATTTAACTCATGGGTATGAGCCTCAGAACAGATTGTGGGAAGGTGCTGCCTGCCTCCTGGGCTTGCTGTAGACTCTAGAACTGCATTTCCTGCCTAAAAACAGGACTAACCCAAGCAGGTACTGGGCCAGTGCACTTTGATAGACTAGGTTGTATTGAAGCCATGACTAGCATTGTTTAAATGTGTAGGACTTTGAAAATATTTACCTACCTAACTTTGATTCTGCTGTGTCTATAGTAATTGCCTACTGAAGTTAACACTGGAAGATGAAAGACAGTTGTCGAGCCATTGAAGTCATGGGTTGCTTCATGTGGTCAGAAATGGCTGTTCTGAGGGCAGCCGGATGAAAACCTATGTCTTCTGCTGGCACCTGTCCAAACAGGTGGCGCGCCCTGTCTTGTGAGCTGAGTTGAATCAATGTTAGAATGCGGTAGATCACCGGAGCCAGGTTTAAGGTTACACAGACTAGTGATTTGAGAACCACTGAGGCGTCACTGTGATGTTGTTTACAGGATATGTATGTCCTGGGAGACTGCCATATAGGTGAAAAACCACCTGGTAGCAGATTTCTTTTTCTTCCTCCAAAACACACCAGCTTTATTTCAAAATCCATTCTGTAATAATGGAATCAAGGTATCAGTGTATAACGTAATTATTTAATTGTAATATGCCTTTATTATTTTAGGAGAATAGATATGTCTTTGGCCGAACTTCAGAGTAAACAAACTATGGTATATGATTCACAGCAGGTAAGTGAATGTAATTTTTGATGAGAGATTATCTTATTGTTGGTATACTAATGGGAAAGGGAACTGGTCATTGGGAGTATAAAAGGTAGTTAAAGTGGGTGAGGAAGAATGATTGAGACCCAGGAATCTGAAATTTACAAAGCTCTCCAAGTGACTCTAGTTATCAAAAGGTTGCAGAGAGAACACTGGCAAAAGACAAAAATATGCCCTAGGAGAGACAATCCCTAAGGGTAACAGCTTTGTAAAATTGACATAAAATTATAGTGTTTAATGTTCATTCGAAAATTTCACCCTGTAAAGCTTGCAGAAAGTATGTTTGATACCTGTTTTTTTCCAAAGCAGTCATGTGGGATATATTTTTAAGTTGTATGTAGAATGAATGCAAAGGAACTTAGTTTCATTTGACACTGCTCTTCTGTTTACTGAAGATTGTGTGAAAGGTTCTATGGAATATGAACTAGAAAAATAATGGAAATAATACTGAATTTTTTTTATTGTTCCCACCCATACCACCTCCCTCCCCGCCATTTCTTTGCTAATTAGAAAAGCTATCTTAACTAGCCCAGGGGGAAGAAAACTGGCTCTTGTTTTAGAAGAAATATATCAAGTTCTAAAAGAACTGCTAATTTATTCATTGTGAGTGAAGAGTTTTTATAGAGGAGAGATTTTAATACATTTGTGATAGAATATATAAATATTTTCACTTGTGACTGGTTACAGTTTTATTGTACTTATGGAGATAGGTTAGTTTATTGAATAAATGATACTTTCAGAAAATTTCTGCTCATCAAAGTACTGTAATAAACTTATAGGAAATTTGAGGATTTTTTAAAAATCACCTCTAATTCAACCACTTAAGACAAAATATTATTTGATCATCTTTCCTTGCAGTCTTATGTCTAGCACTTTAACATACACTGTCACAGTACATGTAGTTTTGGATGCTTTATCTTTTTACTTAAACTATAGTAACATTCCTTTTATGTAAAATCTCTGAACTCCCAATGACCTTTTTATAATTGAGGCTTTGTAAGTTTTAATTAACTTTTTTCAGTAAGTGTTTTTCCATGGTTACTTCCACATAGTCTACATTATCATAATTTAAATGCTTGTACATTATTCCCATGACTTAAATTTACCATAAAGTTATTCTTCCCTTCTCCTTTAAATTTTTTTCACACTTAAGTTACTTTCATTTTATGGTTATTTTTTAAATATAATATTTTGAATATACTTGGGTAGATAGACTTTTCTTTGGTATAGAGTCCCAGAAGTGGGATTCTTGGTTTGGTGTTATGAACTTTTCTGACTTTGTATTGTCAATTGTGTCTCAAAATATTTTTATCAGTTTACACTAGCATGAGCAGAATGAGTACAAGGTAACTTATTTAGGACTTTTACTTAAGGTTCTTGTTCGATACGGTCTTTATGCAACTAACAGTAATGTGAATGGTTTGTCTTCTGTCAAAATTCCGCAGACTCTGGTCAAGATAATAGATCCAAATGACCTACGACATGACATTGAAAGAAGGAGAAAAGAACGGTTACAGAATGAAGATGAGCACATTTTTCACATAGCTAGTGCTGCAGAGAGGTAATCAGTAGATGAAAAACATCCTGTTTTCAGACAGCTTTTGGTTTTAGCATATTTTCCAATTTTCTGTGTGTGATGGTAATTTTCACTTTAGTGTAGGAATTTAATTCTTCAAATCCATTTTACATGTTTAAGTGAAATCTGTTAAAATGTTTCAAAGTTATTCAGTGGTCATCATATGCTATTTCATTGAAACAATAAAAATTATGGGGTAGGTGAGTATTTGAGGTCTTTGTAATCTAGAGGGAAGTGTAATAGCTTTTTTTAATATTAGCAGGAGCCAAGACCAGCAAATTTATGGACTGTTTGGCTCGAGCTGATTGAAACTCTGACACATTCTGCCCTTTAGATTCTGGTAGTCTTTGAATGTTGCAAAATTTCCTGAGGTCAGTGCCATCCTCTTTCAGAACTCTTTGTGGATGTCTGTCCGTGAAACAGAGGCAGGTGTTGTAGAAAATGCAGAAGAGACCTGAGTTTGAATCCTACGTCTGCCAGTTTACAAGCTGTTTGCTCTTGGGCAAACTTGCCTAGTTTCTGGAGCCTTTTCCTCTATAAAATGAGAATAACCAATTTATGTTGGACAGGTTAGAAATATTAAATGGACTGGCACATGTGAAGTACTTATGCCATGAGTGGCAAATTGATTGTCAGTAGATCCTTGTTTTTCTTTCCCAACCCTGTACCTCTTTTTAGGGGCTCTGAGTATTCTAGATTGGTCCCAGTTTATCCCTAGTCCTGAGAAATATGTAGAACTCATGGCAACTCTAGGACCTCATATGATTATGAGATTTAATTTAATGGGAAAAAATTTCCAGTTCACTCAAGGGTCCTCAAACTATTTGGATCTCCCAGAAGGTGGGAATGTATGAATAGGAAGGACCAGTGCTAATTCTCTTTCCATAGTCCTTAGTTTCAAAAATTAAAATATTTGACTAGACTTATAAGTCATGTCTATGGCTAACTAGGTCAAGATACATGGAGCTTGTTTAAAACTGGACCTGATACTGACAGTAAGTTTGGGACTAATTAAAAGATAGCAAAACCATGTGCTGAGGCATATGAAACAATTGAAAATAGTTAAAATCTTGTCCCTTGGTGGGTGAGTCTCCAGTTTCCTAATATGACACGGCATGACTGTGCTCTTTAGTGACACAAGCTCTCAGTCATGCTTTTCTTGACTACTCAGCAAGTGTGAGAAACTCAGTGTACCAAGAAAAAGGTTTTTTAAAACAGATTTAAGATAATCAACATATTATAAAGACCATGTACAGCCTCAGAATATATCTTTACCCTTTGAGGTGATGAAGAGCTTGAGCAATGGAGTTAACACCTGAGTTCAACTCCTGGCTCTGTAGATACCTAGCTATGTGACTGACCTTGGGCAAGTTACTTAATCTCTGTTTTCTCAGCGTAAAATAGAGATAAGAAATATACTTACCTCACAGTAGTGGTGAAGATTAAGTAAAGTGATGCATGTAAACTACAGAGAAGTTGGTCAGCATTAAGTATTATTAATGTTAGCTTTGAGGATGACGTTGTAGGGTGCAAAAATATCTTCCTGCAAGGTGTCTTTTTCTGGATCTGTTGAACTGTTTTATTCATATTGGATGGCTGCTGTGGCATGGTGCAGCCATGAGGTGTTTTTTTTTTTTAATTCAGATACTACTGACCATAAAATTCACCTTTTGAAAGTGAAGAATTCAGTAGTTTTTAGTATAATCACAAGTTGTGCAACTATCACCACTATCTAATTTCGAAACATTTTCATCATCCCAAAAAGAAACCCTGTGCAATTAGTTGTCACTCCCTATTTCTCCGTCCTCCCAGCCCCTGACAGCCACTAATCTACTTTCTGTCTGTATGGATTTGCCTATTCTTGACATATAATTGCAATCATATAACAGGTGGCCTTTTGTGACAGGCTTCTTTCATGTGGTATAATGTTTTTTATGTTCCTCCATGTTGTAGCATGAATATTCCTTTTATGGCTGAATAACATCCCACTGTGTGGATACACCACATTTTGTTTATCCATTCACCGGTTGATGGATATTTGGGCTGTTTCCACTCTTTGGCTATTGTGAATAATGGTGCTGTGAATATTTGTATGCAAGTTTTTGTGTGGATATATTTTTCACTTCTCTTCTGTATATACCTAGGATTGGAATTGCTCGTTCATATGATAACTAAGTTTAACTTTTTGATGAGCTGCCAGGCTATTTCCACAGTGGGTGCACCATTTTACATTCCCACCAGCAGTGTATGAAGGTTCCATTTTTAACACATCCTCACCAGCAGTTGTTATTGTTCATCCTTTTAAAAAAATAATATGGAAGCTTTAATCTCTCACTTTATCCTAATTCAATTTCCTTGTTAACATAAGAAAAACATTTTATCTTAAAAATTCAATATCAAAATTGACCTCATTAATATTTTTGCATAAACCTTTTTAATCAAGTCAGTGTATAGATTTCCATAGATATTCAGAAGAAATGAAATATGAGGAAATTATAAATCATAGGATGTAGCTCTTTCCCTCCTGTGTGATTTTTTTTCCCCCTTAAAAGTTGTATGCAGACTCTGTGTCTGTGTTTGCTCACCATTGTATTCCTACTGCCTTGGGCTCAATTCATCTTTGTTGAATGAATGAAGACTTCCCAAAGGTGTAGACAGGACAGAAGATACTGAAATTGTAATGCATTTAGATCTTGATCACTTTTTATTCCCTGATACCTTAAAACCTTTCCCAAGCAAGCCTCACACCAGGGCATTCTGTCTTTTCTCTAAGACCCTGTTGTTCTCTATTTTTTCCCACTTTCGACCAGCCTCTTACCCTAAAGTCTCCATGTCTCCTCCTGACACACTGTTTCTCCCTCTTATCACCAGCATTACTAAGTTCCCTACACTGTCATTGAGGTGCTGTGTTATACGGGCGTGGTATGTGTGTGATAAAGCAGCTTCAAAATAGTATCAGTAGACTTCAAGAGGACATCAAACTGCCTAGATTTTCTTTTTAGCTAGGCAAGTTATAGAAAACATCAGTTTTTATTTTTGCTGTTGTAACAATCTATAATCTACTGAACTAGAGTTAACTTTATAAAGATCATTTATTCATCTATTCAACAAATATGTATATATTAATGTCTATGTTCTAGTCAGTGTTCTAAACACTGACTTAGAACACTGAATTTGCACCATTTTAAGCATACAATTCATTGGCATTAAGTACATTCACAGTGTTGTGCAACCATCACCACTACCCACGTCCAGAATTTTTCATCTTCTCAAACAGAAATTCAGTACCAGTTAAACAGTAACTCCCAACCCCCAGCCCCTGATGCCTCTATTCTTTCCATCTCTATGAATTTGCCTATTCTGAATACCTCATACATATATAAGTAGAATCATGCAATAATTGTCCTTTTCAGTCTGGCTTATTTCACGTGGCATAATGTTTTCATCCATGTTGTATCATGTGTCAGTATTTCATTAAAATAATTTATTCCTTTATAAGGCTGAATAATATTCCATTGTATGGATATACCACATTTTGTTTATCCATCTTTGTGTTGATGGACATGTGGGTTTCCATATTTTGGCTATTATGAATAATGCTGTTATGAACACCAGTGTTGTCATTTTTTTGATTATAGCCATCCTAGTGGGTTTTAAGTAGTTTCTTGTAGTTTTGATTTGCATTTCCCTGATGACTAATGGTATTGAGCATTTCTTCATGTGCTTTTTGTGTGTCTTCTTTGGAGAAATATCTATTCAAATCCTTTGCCATTTTTTAAATTGGATTATCATATTTTTATTATTGAGGTGTAAGAGTTCTTTATATATTCTGGGTACTACCCGTTCCTCAGATATATGCTTTGCAAAGAGGATTTTTTAGAGTCTATTGTTTTGTTTATAGAAGTAGTACATGCCAATGGTGAACATTTGGAAAAATATAGTAAAGTATAAAGACAAAAATATAAGGCATTCTTAATTTCACCAGTCAGGGATGATTACTCTTAATATTTAGTACATTTCATATCATTTATTTTTTCCAGGCATATATGTGTATATTTTAAACAAGTGAAATTATTCTTAGTATATGACTTCACCCCCTACTCTTTTGACTTACTATCATATCATGAACATTTTGACAGAATATGGGGTTTTTTAACATTTCAAAAAATCCTGAGTGGCTATTCTATGTCAGGTTCTGGGGTCAGAGCTGGGACCACAGAACGAACCATCCACAGTGCCTCCTGTGAAGGGATCGCACCTTGCTTGGTGAGAAGGTGCACCAGTAGTTACAAACACTTGTGAAGACCCCAAAGTGCCACATGTGCACATAGCAGGGACACCTAGTCCACCTCAGAGGGGTCTGGGAAAGCCTTCTTGGAACAGGTGCAAGTGGGGCTAAATCTTGAGGTTGATCTGAGTTGGAAGGAAATTATAGCAGAAGGCACCCAATGGGCCAGTGCGTAGAGGCAGGCGAGTTTGTGGTGTGTGCCGAGAGCTGCATGGAGCTGATGTTCCCACAGCTCGGTGTGGGTGTTGCAGAGATTAGGATGGAGCAGCCAGCAAGGCTGCAAGGGCGTGCGCCGGAAGAGTCTTGGGGGTCAGTGAGGAGGAGTGTGGATTTGGTCCCCATGTCACTGGGGGTCCTGTGGGAGGAGTGTAGCAGGGCCGAGGCCGTGAGCCGTTTGTTCGCCACAGAGCAGGAAGGGTCTGAGGACCACTGTGGGAGAGGTGGGATGTGACAGGGAGAGGACCCCCCAAGGGCTGTGGGAATGAGACCCCGGGGTTAGAGGAGAAAGAAGCCCAGGGAAGGAGCTCCCTCCCAGGTAGGGCTGGCCAGGAATAGCCCTTGGCGGCCTCTGGGCCTCACTACAACAGGAGAGGGGAGCCAGCAGTATCAGAGGCCCCAGCTCTGCCAGTGAGCAGGCCTGAGCCACTCACCGGCCTCTTCTCTGGAGCTTTCACCACTGAGTCTCTTGGCAAGAGGGGCTGTCCCGTGCTGCCAAAGGCTCAAGAGCCGTGACTATCTTCCTTCAGGAAACATATGTTCTACATATGTATGGTTTTGGGGGTTACAGCCCTAGGAAGCCTGTCCTTGGACTTCAGATTAAGAACCCTGGTCCTAGGAATATGGTTTTCCTCCTATCGCTAACTGCCAACTTGGCTAAATAATGTTTTTTGATAAATGAGAGTTTTAGCCCCGGTAAATATTATTTGTAATTTTAGTAGTGATAGATCATTGAGATTTTTTTTTTTACTGTTGCGCTGCTTTTGTTTCCAAAGGATGTAATTTGATTTCTCTTGTTTATTTGTCAGATAAATGTAAACTAATAAAAGATTCTTATTTTTCTCTCTTTCATTTTATTAGGAGCGATCAGCATTCCAGTTTTTCAAGGTTGAAGAATACTCATGTTGATGGATTCCAAAAACCTACATGTTTGGTAAAATCAAGTTTTAGAAAATTTATTCAGCAACCTTACTTGGTAAGATTGCAGTTCCAACTTTTTTATTTTTGTATGTTCCATTTTCCTTCTCACATGTATCTATAGGTACAGGGATCACCAATATTTTTCATAATGTTTGTAACTGTTCATTAAGTAAGTGTTATGATTCTGTTGTTCAGTGTTAAGATTCTGTTGAGGCTTATAGTTATTATGACCAAAGAAATGATCATCTCATTTGATTTATCAGGATTTTATTGCACTTATTATAGTACTAGCTTTCTTAAGTTTTTTTGAAACAACTTTATTAAGGTATATTTTACATACCATAAAATTCACCCATGTAAGGTATACAATTCAATGACTTTTTGTAAATTTACCAAGATGTGTAACCATCACCATAATCCAGTTTTAGGACATTTTCGTGACCCCTATTAGAACCCTCAGGGCTATTTATTTATTCCGTGTTCCCACCCACAGCTAACAACTAATCTACTTTCTGTTTCTAAAGATTTGCCTTTTCATAGGGCAGTTCACAGAGTGGCAGCTGGCTTCCATAATAGCAAGCGACAGCTAGAAAGATGGAAGTCAGAGTCGATTTGTAACCTAATCTCAGAAGTGACATCCATACTTCCACCATACTCCATTTGTAAGAAGCAAGTCACTAGATACAGACCACACTCAAAGGAAGGGAATAGCGTAAGGGCCTGGATACTGGATGATTGGGAGCCTGGTCAGAAGCCGCCTGGTACAGTCTTCCCACTGGCCCCCAGTGATTCACATCCCTTCTTGTGCAAAATACACCCCCTCCCTCTCAAGGTCCCCCAAAGTCTCTTCTCATTACATGTGTCTTTATGCACTTATTCAAATGTATAGGCTTAGCATAAACTCAAGATGACTACTAGGAAAGGGGTTTTATATGACTTTTCTTAAACTGGGGAGAGAAATAGAGGTGTGAAAGAGGAAGATTTGTGAGAAATACAGACTCCATAGCAAATGGAATAAATAGAAGGTTATAAGACTATTGATTTTAGAGAAAGAAACCATCTTCAAACTGGGCCCCATCGGGCTTCCCTGGTGTCGCAGTGGTTAAGAATCCGCCTGCCGATGCAGGGCACACGGGTTCAAGCCATGGTCCGGCAAGATCCCACATGCCGCGGAGCAACTAAGCCCGTGCACCACAACTACTGAGCCTGCGCTGTAGAGCCCGTGAGCCACAACTACTGAGCTTGCGTGCCACAACTACTGAAGCCCACGCGCCTAGAGCCCGTGCTCCGCAATGAGAGAAGCCCCCGCAATGAGGAGCCTGCACACCTCAACGAAGAGTAGCCCCCGCTCGCTGCAACTACAGAAAGCCCGCATGCAGCAATGAACGCCCAACGCAGCCCAAAATAAATAAAAATAAAAATAATCAAAAAACCAAAGGAAGCAACCACCACCTTTAGGGAAGAAAGCGTAGAGCTCTAGAAGCTTAGAGAAAGGCCGCTGTGAGCTGGGTGTGGACCTCCGAGGAGTGGGGGCTGCCCAGCTGGAGCTGGCTGTGTCAAAAAAAAAAACAAAAAAAACTGGAGGCTGAACCAAAGGACCACTGCCAGGATGAAAAGCAGAAAAACAAACATACAGGAAGGAGCAACCCCGCCTCCTCTCTTCCAGCCTTCCAGTCTCCCTCCAGTGTCCCTGTGGGCGGGATCTAAGTGGGAGCTGGCTTCAAGGACTGACTCCCAGTCCAAACCCCAAGTCGAGTATAGAGTGTGAGTTGGGAGTCTGAGACAAAGCTTAGGTACTAAGCAGCACACATCCCATCGGGGTGCACTGGTAAATGGAATAGACAGAGCAGCCCCCAGGAGCCCACCACCAATGATCACGTCCCCTCACCTGATGATGAAGTGTGGCCCACATTAATGCTGACTGAAAAGATACTTCCTATTTGATCGAATGGATTCCTGAATGGAGGAAAATCAGCCTGTGTGAATGCCCACAACGTGTAAATATTGTACCAAGAATGTTATCATATGCATCCTAACATTTAATCTTTACAGAACAGTCAGTTCTGCTAGAACGCGACATAGGCATTCTTAAAAAAAAATTGGCCCCGTCTTTTCTGCTCCCATCAAAGGTTTCAGGTTCTTTGTAGTTACAGTCTTAATACTCTGCCTTCTGATACTTTCCTAGTCATGGCAGGAGCATCTACTCAAAGCAGGTAACTGATTCAGCAGCACCTGCCTCCTATAGCATTGAGAATTTGTGTTCTCAGACAGTGGCAACTCTTTAGCAACTCCTAGTAATAATGGGTTTGTTTCTCTTCTGGATGCCTGAATAAATACTAGATTTACAGTCCATTTTCTAAAAGGCACCCATTGTGTTATACAGGAGTATGTATTTTGTTACACTTCTCACATTCATGAATTAAACCAACCCCTCACAAACTAGCATGGGTTACATGAAGGAAGATGTGTCTATGTTCATACAGCTAAGCTACATGCTACATGTTTTGTGTTCTTAATCCCATGCATTTAAAACGTGTATTTTTTTGGGACTTCCCTGGTGGTCCAGTGGTTAAGACTCTGTGCTTCCAGTGTAGGGGGAGTGGGTTTGATCCCTGGTCGGAGAACTAAGATCCCACGTGCCGCACAGTGTGGCCAAAAACAAACAAACAAACAAAACCATGTATTTTTTGAACGGTAAAATGAACTTTTAAGAATAAAATTTAAAGTATATTAACCATACGAATACTTTTTTCATGCAGAATTATACTATGCAGAGAAAAGACGTCATTACTCACAAACCATTTGGAATTGAGGGAAACCATCAAAATACAAGAGGCTTTAGAAGAACTTTTAAGGTAGAGTGTTATTCTCCATCTAATTCTAGCTTTGGGTTTTTGCTTTGAACATAATGTTCTAAGTGTTAGTAAATTAAAAGCTCTTTTTGTTATATTTCAAATAGTAGCTTTAAATTAGTATTTCTGGATTATAGTTAACTGTAATCAGGTTAATGATGGCCCCTTTCCTCAGGACTTGATTTTCAAATATTTTTTTTATCAGTGGAACCCTTTTTCAAATATTACATGGAAACTCAAATACATAAAAGAGATCCAGATGGAGTGGCTCCAGGTGGAGAGGTGGGCAAGGTCCCAGACCTTCCCTTTATTTTATTTATTTATTTTTTTTTTTTTACATCTTTATTGGAGTATAATTGCTTTACAATGGTGTGTTAGTTTCTGCTTTATAACCAAGTGAATCAGCCATACACATACATATGTTCCCATATCTCCTCCCTCTTGCGCCTCCCTCCCTCCCACCCTCCCTACCCCACCCATCCAAGTGGTCACAAAGCACCGAGCTGATCTCCCTGTGGTATGCACTGCTTCCCACTAGCTATCTATTTTATTTATTTTTTTTTTACATCTTTATTGGAGTATAATTCCTTTACAATGGTGTTTCTGCTTTATAACAAAGTGAATCAGTTATACATATACATATTTCCCCATATCCGCTCCCTCTTGCGCCTCCCTCCCTCCCACCCTCCCTACCCCACCCATCCAGGTGGTCACAGAGCACCGAGCTGATCTCCCTGTGCTATGCGGCTGCTTCCCACTAGCTATCTATTTTATGTTTGGTAGTGTATATATGTCCATGCCACTCTCTCGCTTTGTCACAGCTTACCCTTCCCCCTCCCCATATCCTCAAGTCCATTCTCTAGTAGGTCTGTGTCTTTATTCCTGTCTTACACCTAGGTTCTTCATGGCATTTTTTTCTTAAATTCCATATATATGTGTTAGCATACGCTATTTGTCTTTCTCTTTCTGACTGACTTCACTCTGTATGACAGACTCTAGGTCCATCCACCTCATTACAAATAGCTCAATTTCGTTTCTTTTTATGGCTGAGTAATATTCCATTGTATATATGTGCCACATCTTCTTTATCCATTCATCCGATGATGGACACTTAGGTTGTTTCCATCTCCTGGCTATTGTAAATAGAGCTGCAATGAACATTTTGGTACATGACTCTTTGAGTTATGGTTTTCTAAGGGTATATGCCCAGTAGTGGGATTGCTGGGTCATATGGTAGTTTTATTTGTAGTTTTTTAAGGAACCTCCATACCGTTCTCCATAGCGGCTGTACCAATTCACATTCCCACCAGCAGTGCAAGAGTGTTCCCTTTTCTCCACACCCTCTCCAGCATTTATTGTTTGTAGATTTCTTGATGATGGCCATTCTGACTGGTGTGAGATGATATCTCATTGTAGTTTTGATTTGCATTTCTCTAATGAGTAAAGATGTTGAGCATCCTTTCATGTGTTTGTTGGCAGTCTGTATATCTTCTGTGGAGAAATGTCTATTTAGGTCTTCTGCCCATTTTTGGATTGGGTTGTTTGTTTTTCTGTTATTGAGCTGCATGAGCTGCTTATAAATTTTGGAGATTAATCCTTTGTCAGTTGCTTCATTTGCAAATATTTTCTCCCATTCTGAGGGTTGTCTTTTGGTCTTGTTTATGGTTTCCTTTGCTGTGCAAAAGCTTTTAAGTTTCATTAGGTCCCATGTGTTTATTTTTGTCTTTATTTCCATTACTCTAGGAGGTGGGTCAAAAAGGATCTTGCTGTGATTTATGTCATAGAGTGTTCTGCCTATGTTTTCCTCTAAGAGTTTGATAGTGTCTGGCCTTACATTTAGGTCTTTAATCCATTTTGAGCTTATTTTTGTGTATGGTGTTAGGGAGTGAGCTAATCTCATACTTTTACATGTCCCTGTCCAGTTTTCCCAGCACCACTTATTGAAGAGACTGTCCTTTCTCCACTGTACATTCCTGCCTCCTTTATCAAAGATAAGGTGACCATATGTGCGTGGGTTTATCTCTGGGCTTTCTATCCTGTTCCACTGATCTATATTTCTGTTTTTGTGCCAGTACCATACTGTCTTGATTACTGGAGCTTTGTAGTATAGTCTGAAGTCAGGGAGCCTGATTCCTCCAGCTCTGTTTTTCGTTTTCAAGATTGCTTTGGCTATTCGGCGTCTTTTGTGTTTCCATACAAATCTGAAATTCTTTGTTCTAGTTCTGTGAAAAATGCCAGTGGTAGTTTGATAGGGATTGCATTGAATCTGTAGATTGCTTTGGGTAGTAGAGTCATTTTCACAATGTTGATTCTTCCAATCCAAGAACATGGTATATCTCTCCATCTATTTGTATCATCTTTAATTTCTTTCATCAGTGTCATAATTTTCTGCATACAGGTCTTTTGTCTCCTTAGGTAGGTTTATTCCTACATATTTTATTCTTTTTGTTGCAGTGGTAAATGGGAGTGTTTTCTTGATTTCACTTTCAGATTTTTCATCATTAGTGTATAGGAATGCCAGAGATTTCTGTGCATTAATTTTGTATCCTGCTACTTTACCAAATTCATTGATTAGCTCTAGTAGTTTTCTGGTGGCATCTTTAGGATTCTCTATGTATAGTATCATGTCATCTGCAAACAGTGACAGCTTTACTTCTTCTTTTCCGATTTGGATTCCTTTTATTTCCTTTTCTTCTCTGATTGCTGTGGCTAAAACTTCCAAAACTATGTTGAATAAGAGTGGTGAGAGTGGGCAACCTTGTCTTGTCCCTGATCTTAGTGGAAATGGTTTCAGTTTTTCACCATTGAGGACGATGTTGGCTGTGGGTTTGTCATATATGGCTTTTATTATGTTGAGGAAAGTTCCCTCTGTGCCTACTTTCTGCAGGGTTTTTATCATAAATGGCTGTTGAATTTTGTCAAAAGCTTTCTCTGTGTCTATTGAGATGAACATATGGTTTTTCTCCTTCACTTAGTTAATATGGTGTATCACGTTGATTGATTTGTGTATATTGAAGAATCCTTGCATTCCTGGAATAAATCCCACTTGATCATGGTGTATGATCCTTTTAATGTGCTGTTGCATTTTGTTTGCTAGTATTTTGTTGAGGATTTTTGCATCTATGTTCATCAGTGATATTGGCCTGTAGTTTTTTTTCTTTTTGACATCCTTGTCTGGCTTTGGTATCAGGGTGATGGTGGCCTCATAGAATGAGTTTGGGAGTGTTCCTCCCTCTGCTATATTTTGGAAGAGTTTGAGAGGATAGGTGTTAGCTCTTCTCTAAATGTTTGAAAGAATCCTCCTGTGAAGACATCTGGTCCTGGGCTTTTGTTTGTTGGAAGATTTTTTATCACAGTTTCAATTTCAGTGCTTGTGATTGGTCTGTTCATATTTTCTATTTCTTCCTGATTCAGTCTTGGCAGGTTGTGCATTTCTAAGAATTTGTCCATTTCTTCCAGGTTGTCCATTTTATTGGCATAGAGTTGCTTGTAGTAATCTCTCATGATCCTTTATATTTCTGCAGTGTCAGTTGTTACTTCTCCTTTTTCATTTCTAATTCTATTGATTTGAGTCTTCTCCCTTTTTTTCTTGATGAGTCTGGCTAATGGTTTATCAATTTTGTTTATCTTCTCAAAGAACCAGCTTTTAGTTTTATTGATCTTTGCTATCGTTTCCTTCATTTCTTTTTCATTTATTTCTGCTCTGATCTTTATGATTTCTTTCCTTCTGCTAACTTTGAGGGTTTTTTGTTCTTCTTTCTCTAATTGCTTTAGGTGCAAGGTTAGGTTGTTTATTCGAGATGTTTCCTGTTTCTTAAGGTAGGATTGTATTGCTATAAACTTCCCTCTTAGAACTGCTTTTGCTGCATCCCATAAGTTTTGGGTCATCATGTCTCCATTGTCATTTGTTTCTAGGTATTTTTTGATTTCCTCTTTGATTTCTTCAGTGATCACTTCGTTATTAAGTAGTGTATTGTTTAGCCTCCATGTGTTTGTATTTTTTACAGATCTTTTCCTGTAATTGATATCTAGTCTCATAGCATTGTGGTTGGAAAAGATACTTGATACAATTTCAATTTTCTTAAATTTACCAAGGCTTGATTTGTGACCCAAGATATGATCTGTGCTGGAGAATGTTCCATGAGCACTTGAGAAAAATGTGTATTCTATTGTGTTTGGATGGAATGTCCTATAAATATCAATTAAGTCCATCTTGTTTAATGTATCTTTTTTTTTTTTTTTTTTTTTTTTTGCGGTACGTGGGCCTCTCACTGTTGTGGCCTCTCCCATTGCGGAGCACAGGCTCCGGACACGCAGGCTCAGCGGCCATGGCTCACGGGCCCAGCCGCTCCGCAGCACGTGGGATCCTCCCGGACCGGGGCACAAACCCGTGTCCCCTGCATCAGCAGGCGGACTCTCAACCACCGCACCACCAGGGAAGCCCCTAATGTATCATTTAAAGCTTGTGTTTCCTTATTTATTTTCATTTTGGATGATCTGTCCATTGGTGAAAGTGGGGCGGTAACGTCCCCTACTATGAATGTGTTACTGTCGATTTCCCCTTTTATGGCTGTTAGTATTTGCCTTATGTATTGAGGTACTCCTATGTTGGATGCATATTTACAATTGTTATATCTTCTTCTTGGATCGATCCCTTGATATTATGTAGTATCCTTCTTTGTCTCTTCTAATAGTCTTTATTTTAAAGTCTATTTTGTCTGGTATGAGAATTGCTACTCCAGCTTTCTTTTGGTTTCCATTTGCATGGAATATCTTTTTCCATCCCCTTACTTTCAGTCTGTATGTGTCCCTAGGTCTGAAGTGGTTCTCTGGTAGACAGCATATATATGGGTCTTGTTTTTGTATCCATTCAGCCAGTCTGTGTCTTTTGGTGGGAGCATTTAATCCATTTACATTTAAGGTAATTTTCAATATGTGTGTTCCTGTTCCCATTTTCTTAATTGTTTTGCGTTTGTTATTGTAGGTCTTTTCCTTCTGTTGTGTTTCTTGCCTAGAGAAGTTCCTTTAGCATTTGTTGTAAAGCTGGTTTGGTGGTGCTGAACTCTCTCAGCTTTTGCTTGTCTGTAAAGGTTTTAATTTCTCCATCAAATCTGAATGAGATCCTTGCTGGGTAGAGTAATCTTGGTTGCAGGTTTTTCTCCTTCATCACTTTAAATATGTCCTGCCACTCCCTTCTGGCTTGCAGAGTTTCTGCTGAAAGATCAGCTGTTAACCTGATGGGGATTCCCTTGTGTGTTATTTGTTGTTTTTCCCTTGCTGCTTTTAATATGTTTTCTTTGTATTTAATTTTTGACACTTTGCTTAATATGTGTCTTGGCGTGTTTCTCCTTGGATTTACCTTGTATGGGACTCTCTGTGCTTCTTGGACTTGATTAACTATTTCCTTTCCCATATTAGGGAAGTTTTCAACTATAATCTCTTCAAATATTTTCTCAGTCCCTCTCTTTTTCTCTTCTTCTTCTGGAACCCCTATAATTCGAATGTTGGTGCATTTAATGTTGTCCCAGAGGTCTCTGAGTCTGTCCTCAGTTCTTTTCATTCTTTTTTCTTTATTCTGCTCTGCAGTAGTTATTTCCACTCTTTTATCTTCCAGGTCACTTATCCGTTCTTCTGCCTCACTTATTCTGCTATTGATCCCTTCTAAAGTATTTTTAATTTCATTTATTGTGTTGTTCATCGTTGCTTGTTTCATCTTTAGTTCTTCTAGGTCCTTGTTAAATGTTTCTTGCATTTTCTCTATTCTTTTCCCAAGATTTTGGATCATCTCTACTATCATTATTCTGAATTCTTTTTCAGGTACACTGCCTATTTCCTCTTCATTTGTTAGGTCTCGTGGGTTTTACCTTACTCCTTCATCTGCTGTGTGTTTTTCTGTCTTCTCATTTTGCTTATCTTACTGTGTTTGGGGTCTCCTTTTTGCAGCCTGCAGGTTCGTAGTTCCCGTTGTTTTTGGTGTCTGTCCCCAGTGGCTAAGGTTGGTTCAGTGGGTTGTGTAGGCTTCCTGGTGGAGGGGACTATTGCCTGTGTTCTGGTGGATGAGGCTGGATCTTGTCTTTCTGGTGGGCAGGTCCACGTCTGGTGGTGTGTTTTGGGGTGTCTGTGGACTTATTATGACTTTAGGCAGCCTCTCTGCTAATGGGTGGGGTTGTGTTCCTGTCTTGCTAGCTGTTTGCCATAGGGTGTCCAGTACTGTAGCTTGCTGGTCGTTGAGTGAAGCTTGGTGTTGGTGTTGAGATGGAGATCTCTGGGAGATGTTCACCGTTTGATATCACATGGAGCTGGGAGGTCTCTTGTGGACCAGTGTCCTGAACTTGGCTCTCCCACCTCAGAGGCACAGCACTGACTCCTGGCTTCAGCACCAAGAGCCTTTCATCCACACGGCTCAGAAGAGAAGGGAGAAAAAATAGAAAGAAAGAGAGAAAGAGAGAAAGAAGGGAGAGAGGGAGGGAGGGAAGGAAGGGGGAAAGAAAGAAAGGAAGAAGGAAGAGGATAAAATAAAATAAAATAAAGCAAGATAAGATAAAATAAAGTTATTAAAATAAAAATAATTATTAAGAAAAAAGTTTTTAAAAAAAAAAACAAAAAAATGGATGGATAGAACCCTAGGACAAATGGTGAAAACAAAGGTATACAGACAAAATCTCACACAGAAGCATACACATACACACTCACAAAAAGAGGAAAAGGGGAAAAAATCATAAATCTTGCTCTCAAAGTCCACCTCCTCAATTTGGGATGATTCGTTGTCTATTCATGTATTCCACAGATGCAGGGTACATGATTGTGGAGCTTTAATCCGCTTCTCCTGAGGCTGCTGGGAGAGATTTCCCTTTCTCTTCTTTGTTCGCACAGCTCCCGGGGCTCAGCTTTGTATTTGGCCCTGCCTCTGCGTGTAGGTCACTGGAGGGCGTCTGTTCTTCGCTCACACAGGATGAGGTTACAGGAGCAGCTGCTTCAGGGACTCTGGCTCACTCAGGCCGGGGGGAGGGAGGGCTGCGGATGCGGGGTGAGCCTGCGGCGGCAGAGGCCAGCGGGACGTTGCACCAGCCTGAGGTGCGCCGTGCGTTCTCCCGGGGAAGTTGTCCCTGGATCCCGCGACCCTGTCAGTGGCGCGCTGCACAGGCTCCCTGGAAGGGAGGTGTGGATAGTGACCTGTGCTCGCACACAGGCTTCTTGGTGGCGGCAGCAGCAGCCTTAGCGTCTCATGCCCGTCTTTGGGGTCTGCGCTGATAGCCGCGGCTCACACCCGTCTCTGGAGCTCCTTTAAGCAGCGCTCTTAATCCCCTCTCCTCGGGCACCAGGAAACAAAGAGGGAAGAAAAAGTCTCTTGCCTCTTCGGCAGGTCCAGACTTTTCTCCGGAGTCCCTCCAGGCTAGCCGTGGCACACTAGCCCCTGCAGGCTGTGTTCATGCCGCCAACCCCAGTCCTCTCCCTGCGCTCTGACGTCCGAAGCCCGAGCCTCAGCTCCCAGCCCCGCCTGCCCCGGCGGGTGAGCAGACAAGCCTCTCGGGCTGGTGAGTGCCGGTCGGCACTGATCCTCTGTGCAGGAATCTCTCCGCTTTGCCCTCTGCACCCCTGTTGCTGTGCTCTCCTCCGGGGCTCCGAATCTTCCCCCTCCGCCACCCGCAGTCTCCACCCGCCCCAGACCTTCCCTTTAAGCCTGCCTCTTTACCTCTGAGATGTAAGCGCATAGCTATAGAGCCTTCTCCAGGATTCAGTGATTGAAAAACCCTGCCCATAGACACACAACCCTCAGAGGCCTTCTGGATCATCAGAGAAAGACTCTGGTCCAACAAGCTTTGTTAAAGCATATTACATCACATTCTAATTATTTGTACAGCTATGTCTGATGTCAGTGATACTTTTAATCAATGAACATGTTTGTTTTTGCAGAACACTTCATCCCCCAAACATATGGAATAAGAATTATAGTGCAAAATATTGTGTTTCTGTCTCCTTGCTGTCATAAATTGAGGTGCTTTTTAAATCCATTTTGACTGAATTTCGTGCTTATGATAGGTCCTTTTTTCATATTTTTCCACTCTACAGTGTCTCTTTCCCCTCCCCCCCAAAAGAAAAGAAAAGAACCTGTTTTGGGGTTTTAAAAAATTATTTATTTATTTATTTATTGTTAAACCTTTTTATTTATTATTTTTATTTATTTATTTATTTTTGGCTGCCTTGGGTCTTTGTTGCTGCACGCAGGCTTTCTCTAGTTGCGGCAAGCGGGGGCTACTCTTCACTGCAGTGCACAGGGTGCGCGGGCTTCTCACTGCGGTGGCTTCTCTTGAGAAGCACGGGCCCTAGGTGCACAGGCTCAGTAGTTGTGGTTCACAGGCTTCAGTAGTTGTGGCTTGCGGCCTCTAGAGTGCAGGCTCAGTAGTTGTGGTACACGGGCTTAGTTGCTCCGCAGCATGTGGGATAGTCCCAGACCAGGGCTGAAACGCATGTCCCCTGCTTTGGCAGCTGGATTCTTAACCATTGTGCCACCAGGGAAGCCCAAGAACCTGAGTTTTTTTTTTTTTTGGTGAAAGTAGCAGGCAGTCTGGCTAGAGTAGTTAGCTCATTAGGAGGAAGTTAATATGAGCAGAAAGGTAGTATAAATGATCTCCAAACCGTAGACTTGGAGTGTACTTGAGTGATCTTCTGTTAATACTTTGGCTTCCTGAGTCAAAATTCTTGATGTCAAAAGATTTTTTTCAGGGAATTCCCTGGCCGTCTAGTGGTTAGGACTCTACCCTTTCACTGTGAGGGCCCCAGGTTCAATCCCTGGTCAGGGAACTAAGATCCCACAAGCTGCATGGTGGGGCCAAAAAAAAAAAAAAGATTTGTTTTTTCAGTGGAAGTAACACAATTTGTAACCATTGCACAGGTAACATTTTTAGCCAGTGGTTCATGTACCTAAAAGCATGTGTGACATTAGGTTTTCAAAAATAGCTAGGGCCATAGACTGTATAAACATATTTTGGGACTTCCCTGGTAGTCCAGTGGGTAAGACTTCGCGCTCCCAACGCACAGGGCCTGGGTTCAATCTCTGGTCTGGGAACTAGATCCCACATGTATGCCGCAACTAAGAAGTCTGCATGCTTCAACTAAAACATGCCACAACAAAGATCCCACGTGTTGCAACTAAGACCCAGTGCAGCCAAATAAATAAATATTTTTTTAAAAAATAAGAACAAAAACCCCCCAAAGTTAGCAGAAGGAAAGAAATCATAAAGATCAGAGCAGAAATAAATGAAAAAGAAATGAAGGAAACGATAGCAAAGATCAATAAAACTAAAAGCTGGTTCTTTGAGAAGATAAACAAAATTGATAAACCATTAGCCAGACTCATCAAGAAAAAAAGGGAGAAGACTCAAATCAATAGAATTAGAAGTGAAAAAGGAGAAGTAACAACTGACACTGCAGAAATATAAAGGATCATGAGAGATTACTACAAGCAACTCTATGCCAATAAAATGGACAACCTGGAAGAAATGGACAAATTCTTAGAAATGCACAACCTGCCAAGACTGAATCAGGAAGAAATAGAAAATATGAACAGACCAATCACAAGCACTGAAATTGAAACTGTGATAAAAAATCTTCCAACAAACAAAAGCCCAGGACCAGATGTCTTCACAGGAGGATTCTTTCAAACATTTAGAGAAGAGCTAACACCTATCCTCTCAAACTCTTCCAAAATATAGCAGAGGGAGGAACACTCCCAAACTCATTCTATGAGGCCACCATCACCCTGATACCAAAACCAGACAAGGATGTCAAAAAGAAAAAAAACTACAGGCCAATATCACTGATGAACATAGATGCAAAAATCCTCAACAAAATACTAGCAAACAAAATGCAACAGCACATTAAAAGGATCATACACCATGATCAAGTGGGATTTATTCCAGGAATGCAAGGATTCTTCAATATACACAAATCAATCAACGTGATACACCATATTAACAAAGTGAAGGAGAAAAACCATATGTTTATCTCAATAGACACAGAGAAAGCTTTTGACAAAATTCAACAGCCATTTATGATAAAAACCCTGCAGAAAGTAGGCACAGAGGGAACTTTCCTCAACATAATAAAAGCCATATATGACAAACCCACAGCCAACATCGTCCTCAATGGTGAAAAACTGAAACCATTTCCACTAAGATCAGGGACAAGACAAGGTTGCCCACTCTCACCACTCTTATTCAACATAGTTTTGGAAGTTTTAGCCACAGCAATCAGAGAAGAAAAGGAAATAAAAGGAATCCAAATCGGAAAAGAAGAAGTAAAGCTGTCACTGTTTGCAGATGACATGATACTATACATAGAGAATCCTAAAGATGCCACCAGAAAACTACTAGAGCTAATCAATGAATTTGGTAAAGTAGCAGGATACAAAATTAATGCACAGAAATCTCTGGCATTCCTATACACTAATGATGAAAAATCTGAAAGTGAAATCAAGAAAACACTCCCATTTACCACTGCAACAAAAAGAATAAAATATGTAGGAATAAACCTACCTAAGGAGACAAAAGACCTGTATGCAGAAAATTATGACACTGATGAAAGAAATTAAAGATGATACAAATAGATGGAGAGATATACCATGTTCTTGGATTGGAAGAATCAACATTATGAAAATGACTCTACTACCCAAAGCAATCTACAGATTCAATGCAGTCCCTATCAAACTACCACTGGCATTTTTCACAGAACTAGAACAAAGAATTTCAGATTTGTATGGAAACACAAAAGACGCCGAATAGCCAAAGCAATCTTGAAAACGAAAAACAGAGCTGGAGGAATCAGGCTCCCTGACTTCAGACTATACTACAAAGCTCCAGTAATCAAGACAGTATGGTACTGGCACAAAAACAGAAATATAGATCAGTGGAACAGGATAGAAAGCCCAGAGATAAACCCACGCACATATGGTCACCTTATCTTTGATAAAGGAGGCAGGAATGTACAGTGGAGAAAGGACAGTCTCTTCAATAAGTGGTGCTGGGAAAACTGGACAGGGACATGTAAAAGTATGAGATTAGCTCACTCCCTAACACCATACACAAAAATAAGCTCAAAATGGATTAAAGACCTAAATGTAAGGCCAGACACTATCAAACTCTTAGAGGAAAACATAGGCAGAACACTCTATGACATAAATCACAGCAAGATCCTTTTTGACCCACCTCCTAGAGTAATGGAAATAAAGACAAAAATAAACACATGGGACCTAATGAAACTTAAAAGCTTTTGCACAGCAAAGGAAACCATAAACAAGACCAAAAGACAACCCTCAGAATGGGAGAAAATATTTGCAAATGAAGCAACTGACAAAGGATTAATCTCCAAAATTTATAAGCAGCTCATGCAGCTCAATAACAAAAAAACAAACAACCCAATCCAAAAATGGGCAGAAGACCTAAATAGACATTTCTCCACAGAAGATATACAGACTGCCAACAAACACATGAAAGGATGCTCAACATCTTTACTCATTAGAGAAATGCAAATCAAAACTACAATGAGATATCATCTCACACCAGTCAGAATGGCCATCATCAAGAAATCTACAAACAATAAATGCTGGAGAGGGTGTGGAGAAAAGGGAACACTCTTGCACTGCTGGTGGGAATGTGAATTGGTACAGCCACTATGGAGAACGGTATGGAGGTTCCTTAAAAAACTACAAATAGAACTACCATATGACCCAACAATCCCACTACTAGGCATATACCCTGAGAAAACCATAATTCAAAAAGAGATATGTACCAAAATGTTCATAGCAGCCCTATTTACCATAGCCCGGAGATGGAAGCAACCGAAGTGTCCATCATCGGATGAATGGATAAAGAAGATGTGGCACATATATACAATGGAATATTACTCAGCCATAAAAAGAAACGAAATTGAGCTATTTGTAATGAGGTGGATGGACCTAGAGTCTGTCATACAGAGTGAAGTAAGTCAGAAAGAGAAAGACAAATACTGTATGCTGACACATATATATGGAATTTAAGGGAAAAAAATGTCATGAAGAACATAGGGGTAAGACAGGAATAAAGACACAGATCTACTAGAGAATGGACTTGAGGATATGGGGAGGGGGAAGGGTAAGCTGTGACAAAGCGAAAGAGCGGCATGGACATATATACACTACCAAACATAAGGTAGATAACTAGTGGGAAGCAGCCGCATAGCACAGGGAGACCAGCTCGGTGCTTTGTGACCGCCTGGAGGGGTGGGATAGGGAGGGCGGGAGGGAGACGCAAAAGGGAGGGGATATGGGAACATATGTATATGTATAACTGATTAAATTTGTTAATTAAAAAATAAAAAAAATATGTTTTATACCATCTTTTAATCTCTTAAGTAATGAGACATAAAATCAACTAAAAATATAACGTCTATATAACTTAGAAACGGTGTAGGTGGGCATTCAGATTTAAGTGTTTCCTACATGTTGCACTTCTCATTGGTCAGATATAGTCAATTGTAGTAATTTTTCTAAGACTGTTATAAGATCTATTTCCTGTTACCCATTCTCCTTAAGGGAAAGGTCTTTAACATTAACTTATTTAAAAAATGTTTTTCAGGGGTGGGATGGGGAGGGTGGGAGGGAGGGAGATGCATGAGGGAAGGGATGTGGGAACAGATATATATGTACGACTGATTCACTTTGTTATAAAGCAGAAACTAATAAAATAAAAAAAAATAAAAAATAATGTTTTTCAAAATATGTGCATTAATCTTTCCTTTTGACCAATCATTTAAAACTGTGTAATGTTATATGGTTGTTTAGAAATTCGCAATTCTTTATAGTAAAGTAGGGGGAAGAAATAATCCTTCCTAAGAAAAGGAGCTCTTTCATTAAAATTTACTTTTTACATAAATTGGACTAATTCAAAGCCAGATAGTAATCACCTTATTAGCTATGTAAAAATGGACAATGTAAATCTCAAGATTAGCCCTGATGTATCAAGTTGGTGCAGATAGTTTTAACAAAATTATAGTGTCTCATTATAATTCTGTTTTCCCTGAAATTGTTTGTAGCGTTAAGAAAATAATTGGAAAATAGGCCTGGCATAAATACTTTTTAATACACTTTTGTGTATCATTATGTATAGCATACCCATTTGTTAAATCATTGTGGAAAGAAGAATCTACTTAACTTTTATAATTACTCCTTTGTAAGATACCATTTGTACATGTCCCACATGGGACACACACAAATATTCATTGTCCTCTATGTCTATTGTAATATTGGGCAGTATTCAGGTCAGGAAATGTCTTGTTAAGTATAGCTCTTATCTTGAAAATATGTGCTGTAGTGGGATTTTTATGGTAAAGAAAGATTGACTCAAAAGTACTGACAAGAGGGACTTCCCTGGTGGTCCAGTGGCTAAGACTACGTGCTCCCAATGCAGGGGGCCGGGTTCGATCCTTGGTCAGGGAACTAGATCCTACATGCCACAGCTAAGATCTGGCACAGCCAAATAAATAAATAAATATATATTTTTAAAAAGGTACTAACAAGAGTAAAGTTAAGAGAGTTTTTGATTCTTCTTTTCAATTTTTAAAATTTATTTGGCTGTGTCAGGTCTTAGTTGCAGCATGTGGGATCTTTCATTGCAGCACACGGGCTCTTCCTTGTGGTGCATGGGCTTCTCTCTAGTTGTGGAGCATGGGCTCTAGAGCGCAGGCTCAGTAGTTGTGGCACGTGGGCTTGGTTGCCCCACGGCATGTGGGATCCTAGTTCCCCAACCAGGGATCGAACCCTCGTCCCCTGCATTGGAAGGTGGATTCTTAACCACTGGACCACCAGGGAAGTCCCAAGAGAGTTTGTGATTTTTAAATAAATGTTGATACTTAACGTCTTCCCCCACCCAGTTGGGATTTGATATACTTCACTATGAATCAGAAGGATAATTCTGAGGTTTTTAAAGTTGTCTTTTTCTTAGTATGATAAATTTCAAGAATTTCAAAATTTAATTTAATAGTTTTAAAAATTCATTTATATAAAATATTTTTTAAATTATTATTATACAAAATAAACTAGGAAGCTAGTTTGAGGAAAACATGCTTTATTACCATCATTAACCTTTTCCCTTTAAATATCTTTAGTACTTAGAATTAAGGGAAGCTCTAAGTTCCAGACCTTTTCCCCTTTTTTTTTTTTTTTTTTTTTTTTTTTTTTGCGGTACGCGGGCCTCTCACTGTTGTGGCTTCTCCCGTTGTGGAGCACAGGCTCCAGATGCGCAGGCTCAGCGGCCATGGCTCACGGGCCCAGCTGCTCCGCAGCATGTGGGATCTTCCCGAACCGGGGCACGAACCCGTGTCCCCTGCATCGGCGGGCGGACTCTCAACCACTGCACCACCAGGGAAGCCCTCCCCTTTCTTATACTAATAAAATAGACTTGGAAGCTATAGTTTTAACATCTAATTTTTTTTTTCCTTTACAGACCAACTTTAGAGGTGGCGCATTTCAGCCCCAGTATAAATCAGGCCTAGTACAGAAGAGCTTGTGCATTCAGGCTAAATATCAGCGTTTACGGTTTGCTGGTCCAAGCGGATTTATCACTAATACATTCAGAGAAAGATTACTGAGGAAAAAAAAGGTTAGTTGGATTATGATCATTTAAAAATATTGACTGACTTTTGAACTCCTAAAGTATCTATGTTTAATAGATAAATTCAGTTTGTAATGTAATTTTGACTTAAGAAACAACCTAGATATCAATGTTCTTACTGCATGATAATTGAAGAATGCCTTAGTATTATACCTCAAATACTTTGAATATGCTAGCTGTTTGAACTTTTTACTTTAGAATTTCTGTTGTATGGTTAATCTTTGAAATGGAAAATCAGGTAAAGACTTTTAGCTGATACATTTTAGCCTGATACAATGTGAATTTTCTAGGTACCAAAAATTATTGAACTGACTACATAAAAAGGGTACATAATTACAAAATACACTAACTTTTCTTTTTTTTCCCATTCATTTATGTTTTTTAATTGTGATAAAATACATATACCATAAAATTTGCCATTTTAACCATCTTTATACAATTCAGTGGCATTAATTACATTCACAGTGCTGTGCAACCGTCACTACTATATGCTAACTCTAACTATTAATAAAAAGTTTCATTACTTGATAATTTGGATTGCATACTCTTTTAGTTGTGGATTGATTTTATTTAAATTCACCATGTTGGTATTTGAAAATGCAGCATAAATATCATATAAAAATAACGTCTGCAAATTATATTTTAAATGAGAACAATAGCATTACTTCTGTTGAGGCATGTTTGTCAATTTTTGACTCATTTTTGTTAATAACTTGGGGCTAATATTTTCTTCTGAGTAGATGATGTATATCTAGTGTTGCTATCAAATAATCTAATTGTGGTTTTATACATTTTCTAACCTTCAGTGTTCCCATAAGTATTCATGCTTGTGAAGACTTTACGCTGAGCTTACTTAGTGATTTTAGTAAAACTTATTTTTCAAAAGATGGACCAGTAGAATGGAGTTGACAACTGATTTTTTTTGAAGTTTTAGTGTTGAATAGAATATCTTCTGTAACTTCTCCCACCCCTTAATTTTAACTGAGTGCCTTAAAAGAGGTTTTTAATTTCACTGTGTATATCACTCTTGGTGTTAGGAAAGCTATCTCTTGTTTAAAAACATGAATGTAACTGGAGTCATTTTCCCCTCTCATACACCTCCCTATGTTGGACCAAGGTGCTGCTTCTCTTCCTGTCTCATGTGGCAAGTTTCTTTGCAGCAGATCTTCTAGGCATTCATCCCCAGTCACAGGTGGCAGCCTGGCTGTTCTCAAGGAAGCTGGTCATTGATCCCCACTCGAGGAGGAAGGGTGAGGCAAGCCTTTTCCTCAATTGCAAGGTTGGGTTTCAGGTACATATTGTGTGTTTTTCTTCTGTTAGCTCTGTGCTGAACTTTGATTGTTAGCTTCATTTAGCTCCATTTTTACCTCTGTTTTTTAGATGATTTGGGGCTCCTGAGTGCTTACTTGACTGTCTGCCTCAGCCTGCAGTTTCTATATTCTCATTGAACTTGCTCCATTTCCTCATCCTTTTCTTTGCCTCAGCTTGCCCCATTCCCGCTGGCCTCCCAGTTCTTCCAGACCACATTGCCCACCAGCCTCACTTAACAACCAGTAGAAACCAGACATCAAGCCTTCATCTTAGGACATAACCAGTGTGTCCTAGAAAGAGCCACAACCTGCTATGGGTCTCCAGGCTTTAGGGCCTAGGCTTTTTGTATCATCTAGAATGTAGCAGTTCAGTTAGGGTCCTGGGCAGATCACAGCCTCAACTTCCTCTTGCCTTTTGCTGCCAACTGGGAGCTTTAGAAGTCGTCGCCACACACTAGATTTTTAAAGAACCAGTGTCTACTACTCTTTTTCTTGGGCCTACCATTCTGGATGTTGCTTCATAGATGTTCATGTTGTAGCTACTTTGACATGAGCTTTTCCAGCCTGGCTACTGTCAGTACCTGCAAGCAAGGCATAGCCAGGCTTTGTATAGATTTGTGTTTGAACTAGGCCCACCTCTATGAGCATGGCGTGAAATCAGGCACCCTACTGTTAGCACCCTTCTGAACAGTTGGGTTCCACACTCTCCTAACCTTTAGGGAAAGGAATGAGGCATCACATCTGCTCTGTTTCTGCCAAGGTCTGAACTAAGGTACTTTTTTTTTCTTATTAGTTATCCATTTTATACATATTAGTGTATCCATGTCAATCTCAGTCTCCCAATTCATCCCACCACTCCCCCACCAGCACTTTCCCCCCTTGGTGTCCATACATTTGTTCTCTACATCTCTGTCTCTATTTCTGCCCTGCAAACCGTGAACTAAGGTACTTACGGCTTACATGGCCTTAGAGCTGTCCTAGTAGTATTGTGCTACCCTGGAATCCCATTCCATATGTACAGACTGACAATTTAGACCTATTACTCCATTTTACCTTGGATTTCATGCCCTAAAGAAAAGAGGTGAAGGCCTGGAATCTTTGGTTTCTTCCAGTGTTGCTTCATCCCAAGATTTAGCATTGGGTGGGGGGGGACTTTGAAGGTCCTGCCCTGGAGAGAAGTCTTAGTCCAGGCAGTATCTGTACCCTGCTTTGGCTTTTTGTCCTACTAAGGACAAAAGTTCATTGTTTTCATTATTAGACCACCAACTAGATTAAGGATGCATGGTTAATTAATTAATCTAGGTGTCCTGGAACTTCTTGAACCTGAAATTAGATATGAACCTATGTATTTCCACATGCCTCAAAGTCCACCAGGAAAGTTTAGACTGGTCTTGTCTGGATTCCTCACTCCCCCACCATATTGAAATGTCTGGGCTGATCAGTCATGGCTTGAATTTCTTACAATGTTCATCTATAGCACAGTCTGTTTACTGTGCCATCAGACATGTGCTTCTTGTGTCCAGGGCCAAACAGCTTCCGGCAAGAGTTGGGGAGATCCTAGATGTGCTCCTGATATGTCCTCTTGTCCACTTACCAGAATAATCGTGGCCTCCCTAAAACTGAATTAGCTCCCAAGCTGCCTACAAAGTAGTAAGATTCCCAAGGAGTATTAGTAAAGTACAGAACTAAAATGCTTCCTCCTCATTCATCACGCACTTGTCATATTAACCCCATTCTGGCACCCAAATTCCATTTTATTATGTTTCCTTTCTCTTGGATTCTGTGCTTGGGGTGGAAGATGAGGAGATGGGAGAAATGTCTATTACCCCATGGAAAGAAGCTTGTCTTTTATCCACTGTCATTCACAAGCGCCCCCATGAAATATTCTCTGCTCATCATAGAAGGTTTTCAGAAACTCTTGAGGGTCTGACTATGGACCAGACTAGGATGGAGAACCTATTCAAAATTCATGAAGCCCCCGCTGGGAACATTGCCTCTGAAAAACTTTTAGCAATTTTGTGTTTGGTCAGGAAAACATGGAGTTCCTCAGCATCCTAGACTCTCCAGTAGTCCCCAGGTACCTGTCAGCTCGGTGCCTACCAGAGCTCTGCCCCTGGATAGAAAGCGGGGAAGGAGAGAGCAGAAGGACACTGTGAGAAGGAAGTTAGAGACCGGGATTCATGGCTTTTGGGGTTGAAAAAAACCATGAAAGTCATGGGGTACAAAGATAGAACAGGAACCAAGATCAGATGAATCAGCAAGAACCTGTTATACTGCTGCTGTGTCCCTCGAGCTGAAGGATGCTGGGGCACAAAAGAAGTGATTATTGTGATGGTTGCACAACTCTGTGAATACACTAAAAACCATTGAGTTGTACACTTTAAATGGGTGAACTGTATGGTATGTGAGTTATATCTCAGTAAAGCTGTTAAAGATAAAATCGCACTTGCTCTCCTCCCCAGACCACTGGGTCTCCTCAGGGTCTGTAGCTCTCACAGCTAGCCAGCCAAGTAGAAACTTGTCGTACTAACCCTCCCAGTTTTCCTTCTGACTGCGATTGTCCCAGGTGTTCTTATTTGTATCACTCATCCATTGCTCCATCCAATTCATTCATTTTAATAGCCCCATATCATTCCACTCTATGGATGTCTTATTTATTTCAGTGCTTTTCAAACCTCTTTTGCTTACATACCCTAAAATTATGAAAAATTATCTACCTCCTTGTACATTTTTAGGTTGGTATCTAATACTTTTTAATCATAAGTTTAACTTGTTATAAAGGATAGAATTTCTGGCATATTGTAAATAGAGAGTCTTAAATAAAACTGTTACATCATTGTTTTAAATCTCTTCAGTGAACCTGCACACCACAGGAATTTGGTAACTAACATCCATTTTTTAAAGTACACAGATGAGCTCTTTTAACAAGTGGGAAATTTTACATCATTCCTTTTTTTGGCCTTGAATTTGGATTCCATTCTGTTTGCCCCATAGACTTTTATCTTTGAAAGTCTTTTATTGCTCACCAAATCAAATTTGACACATAATATTAATAGATTTCTGTGACTATTAGGTGTTAAATATTTCTCTGGATTGAATGACCATTACAGTTGATCAAAATAACGTAAATGTATTACAGATTTTGTTAAGTATTGATCAGACAAAAGTTTTATTGGAAATGCATTTCTCTTTTCAATTAGTTCAGGTATTCATAGATAAATATTACTTAGTAGTAGAATAATAGTGTTCAATTATCAATTCCATTTTTTCTTTTTATAAATGTAAGTCCTGAGAAACCTTGTTTATATGATTGTATAGATGGGAAAGAAAGAACTTTTATTATAGCAATGCCACTCCATTCTTTGGACTCACTCTAAATTATAGGCCAAAAAGTCACTTAGTGATCTATCCTCAAAAAGTATTTTGAATGTTCTTTTACTGACAGCTTGATTTTGTCCTCCTACAATTAAACGAAAGCAAAGAAATGGAAAGCATCTGACTTGCAGAAGTATGCTATTTATTACTAGCTGCTAGGGTTGGTTCACTTTCTTGGCACCGTCACCAGTATTTCCAATTTCCCCCTCTTTTGGTTGGGTCCCCAGGTAATGCAAAGTACTAAGATTCAGGATGAGAAGGTGTATCTTCCTAGTATAAAAGTGGGAGGTAGGGAATCAGCCTTAACCGATTGTACAGGCAGGTTATTTTGGAAAGCAAACACTGAGAATTTGAAGATCTGGAAATTGATTCCCTCCAAACTGTCTACCCACATACTCACTGGAAAGTCTTCATATACCCCTAAGGGTATGTGTAACCCAGTTTGATGATTACTGACTTACTTAACCAAGCGTCTGTTGATGACTTCAGGATAGTTTACAGGTTTTCATTATTTCCGTTAAACCACTGCGCACATTGACATTTTGGTACCTTGCCATAGCTCCCTTTTTACTCATTTTTGTTCTTACCAGAAGTACATGAAAGTTCCTGTTTACCTGCACCCTAGCCAGCACTCCACATTATTAATCTCTATTATCTGTTGTCAGTTTAATAGCAGGAGATAGTTCTCATTTGCCTTTCTTCAGTTATTAATGATGTGAACATATTTTTTATGTTATGTGTCATTTGTATTTCTTCCCTCAATTTCCTTAGTTCTATGTTTTACCAGTGTTTCTGTTGAGGGTTGGTACTTTTTCTTACTGATTTTTAAGAGCTCTTGATTTACTGAGGGTATTAACCTATCATATTTTGCTCCTGTTTATTTCATGTTAATTGGCTGTTTATGGTGGCTTTTACATTACAGAACTTTTAAATTTTCATGAACCTGTCAAGTTAATCCTATATGGCTTTTAGATTTCATATCATGTTTATGCTTATAAAAATTCCTTACTGTGTTTCCTTTAAGTGGTTTTATGGTTACTTTTTTCAACATATAAATACTTGTTCCTTTTAGAATTTGTTTTTACGATACAATATAAGGGCAGGATCTGATTTTTTTTCCCAGTAGATAGTCAATTTTTCTAACACTGCTTATTGAGTAATTTGTCCTTTCCCCACTGATTGAAAATGCCACCTTTACTGTATGCTACATTCTTAGGTATTCCTGGTCTGTTTGGGGAATCTTCGGAGCCTCTAACCTGCTCCCTTGCCTCCTGTGATTTGCTTATTCCGTTCCTTCACTAGTAACACAGTTATTGTCCCAAAACACAGTCTGAGTCATATCACTCTTGTGCAGTCACCTTCCAAGGATTCTGTTGCCTATAAAAAAAGAGACCAGACTTGTTAGCCAGGTCCAGCCCTAAGCTGCCTTTCTAACCACACTTTTCCATGCACCTTCTGTTTTTTGGAGCATAATATATGTTTTCATGTATTTTTTAAAATTTTATTTCTTTTATTTTGGGCTGCATTGGGTCTCCGTTGCTGCGAGCGGGTTTTCTCTAGTTGCGGGGAGCGGGGGCTACTGTTCATTGCAGTGCGTGGGCTTCTCATTGCGGTGGCTTCTCTTGTTGCAGAGCACGGGCTCTAGGTGCACAGGCTTCAGTAGTTGTGGCACACGGTCTCAGTAGCTGTGGCTCGCAGGCTCTAGAGCGCAGGCTCAGTAGTTGTGGCGCACGGGCTTAGTTGCTCTGCGGCATATGGGACCTTCCCAGACCAGGGCTCGAACCCGTGTACCCTGCATTGGCAGGCAGATTCTCAACCACTGCGCCGCCACGGAAGCCCGTTTTCATGTATTTCTGTCTTTGTTCCTGACGTTCTCTTGGCTAGAAATAGCCTCCTGATCCTCATTCTTTTCTTATTAAACCCTGCTTTCCTTTTATGATCCACTATAAAGCCTTACCAAAGCCCCCTCTTTAGCTCTTGTTTCATTTGGTCTCTAACTGTTGCTGTTTACCTTCCTATTTCCCCAAATAGTTGATCATCTCCTTGAGGACAGAGGGTACCTCATTAGCATTATGTCTCCCCCTATTACCTTTCATATAGTCTGTCTTTAAAAATGCTGTTGAATGGAATCTAATCTAATCATACACACACACACACACACACACACCCCCATCCATAGCTCTGAAAAGTTAGTGAACAGCAGCAATGGTGTCAGGGCTTCCCAAGACCACCCCGGGTTCAGTGATTCGCTAGGAGGACTCAGAGGACTCAGCATGTGGTGGCGCTCGTAGCTGAGATGTCCCAGCGGAAGGCTGCACAATACAATCAGCACGGGGATTTGGCGCACGGGAGAGTCCAGAGGACACCAGGTGCAGCTTTCCAAGAGTCCCCTCCCAGTGGAGTCACACAGGATGTGCCTGAGTCCCCCAGCAACGAGCTGCGACAACATGCGTGAAATGTTGCCAACCAGGGAGGCTTGTTAGAGACTCAGTGCCCAGTGCTGGTCACGTAGGCACCCCCTGCCAGGCACGTACCACATTCCAGACTCAGAGCAAGAAAGCAAGTGTTCAGCATAGACCATGTTGTTTGCACAATTTATGCACTCATCAGTGGTGGGAACCCTCCTGAAATCTAAGTTCTTAGATGCCAGCCAAGGGCCAACCTTATAATCAGGGCTTTCAAACCATAGCGGTCAGGTATGCTATATTAACTCTTTTCTGCACAGCCATATTTTTGAAGAGCTTATTTTCACAGATGATAAGTGCCTAAAGAGAGGTGGAAAGGATCAGTGTGTTAGAAATGGTCAGGGAATGTACGCTAAGTACTGTGATTTCTACTCTCTTCACCAAAGAGGTAGGTTGTAAGCTGAGTCATGGACAGCAGGACTTAGAATGGGCTACAGCCAAAGATCCATTTTTGGGAGTAGAATATGGAGTTGGGTAGAGACAGGGGTATGCAAATTACAGAGGACCTCGAAATCTGGGTAGAATATAGAGGATGTGATGTGGTGACAGTAGGACATCTTCCTAGACTGAGAAGGAGAAAGTGGTGTTTGAGGCTGATGGCTGGGTGAGCAGGTTCTGGGAGGAGGCGAGGTGCAGGAAGATAAACAAGGAAACATTTGACTCAAGTGTCAAGTTATGAAAACCTAGAGGAGGGTGATGCTCGTATGTCTAGTTCAGCATTCTGCTTATAATAGGTTTTCAAATAACTGGGAGAATGCAGGGATCAATCCGAGAGATAGTGTAGAAGAAGCCATGTCAAGGGTGAATGTGATTCAGAATAATTCCACATTTTTATAAACAAGATATTTCAGTTGAAAAAGCTTTTCAGAATTATTATAGTTAGCGTTTCCTTTTACAATTGTTAGTAGGCAACAGATATTTTATTTGAAGATCAATGTAAATGATGTTTATATTATATAATGAGTAAAGAAATAGAATACAATGTATTCTGGCTCTGTTTAAAGGAATGATGTTGACAAAAATATATATGCATGTATTTTGAACATTTCATTAACCAAAATAGAAAGAAGAATTTTCTATCAGTACTGTTTTTGTTTGGAATTAAACATTTCCATACTAATATAAGTGCCAAAAAATAAATCAACTTTTAAATTTCTTTCAGTTTTAATAATGTAAGATCCTAGTAAAAGGTAAGGATATATGTATTAATAAGTTTTTTAATGTCCCAGAAAAACATGTCATTCTACCATTTTTGCTCTTTTATTAGTTGCATGGTCCTATGTCCAGTTTGTGGCTGGTAATTTAACAATTTGCATAGCATCACAGTATAGAATTCACATTTGTTATCCTTTAATCATAGTCTTATTGTTATTGTGAATTCTTTTTCCTGTGTTTATTGAAGCCATACATCTTCGTACATTGTAGGTAACCATCCAAAAGCAGGAAAGCTTTCCCCGCTCTAATAGCTTTCTCTGCTGTTACCAGTCATGCTAGAAGAGTCCATATAGTTTTAGAATTAGATACCATATGATGACAAAGATAAAGTACCCATTTGAGGTTGTGCATGTGTCACATCAGGCTCTGTTCTTGAGGGACTAAGGTTTAAGAGTCTTGATTTTTTGTCAGTGATGTCCCCAGTGAAACTCGCCCAAATAGCAGAATGCTGTTTTCATTAGCTTACTAATACCAGCCTATCAAGTGCCATATATATTTTTTGTCCTACTGACTTATCATTTAATATCTGCTTTGATGTGTTTCGTTGTTACTTTGTGTCTTTGGGAATCCATATAGCTTTGTGGGGATCTTGAGTGCAAGTGGTAATACATTAATTAAAATATTTCGAAAATTGCAATGTAAACAAAACTCTAGCTCAGATGTTTTAACCAATGCTTCTTTTGAAGTCTGTATTTCTTTTGTTTTCTCTCAATAGGAATATACAAACATTGCCCCAGCATTCTAATCTTGAATTGTTACAAATGGAAATGACACTACAGGATGGTATTTGGGAGCATCTTTTTGTCAAGAGTTAGAATTGGCAATAAAGCACTAATACTATAACTATCTTGATGAAATGACTTTATTTTTCCGTAGTGGAATGCTGCAACTTTTTTACACTTAACAACTGCTTTTAAATTACAGTATTCAATTTAAAAGTTGTATTAACTACAGCTTCTTTTGCAAAAAGTCTCAAAAGGGCATTATTTGTTGATGCATTTTTCTCTGAGCATGGTTTCATAGAGAACTGAGTTATATCCAGACGTTTCTATGTTGAAAGTTTTGCTTATGTAATAAAAACAAAAACAAAAGTACCTGAATTGTATAGTGTCTGTACATGAAAGAACTTTAAACAGTGGCCTTACGTAGCAATTTTTATACCAGATTTTTTTTTCTGATGACATTTTGGCTTACAACTTGAAGTTTTCTTAAGCTTCTGAAGATGAAGGTCTATATAATTCATAATTTCGTATTATGACATAAGAAGACGTAAGAAAAGGTGCTTCAAATTTTCCATCAGGTAGTTATGAGTGCACTGAATTTTTAGTAATTGGTTCATTCAGTTTTTTTCCACAACTATTTGCTCTTTTCCAACTTCAAAATGCTATTGTGGAAAATACATAAAGATTTTATAATCTGTATTCCATCTTACTTTCCCTCAGGGTAAGCTCATGCATATCATATTTTTAAAGGCTTTTAAAAAAAACTGACAGACAAAATCTCATATTCAGAAATTGTACTTTACTACTACAGCATTACACATTTTGCAAGCACATATTATAAAGTGTTTATTTTCAGTTCAGTTGTATTGAGTACCTACTATGTGTAAGATAACATTGGTAGGATTTTAAATGATATTTTAGGTCTCAATACCTTATTTCTTTATGTTTTCTGTGTTCTGCTTAATAGTACATATACATTCCCAATTAAACTTCTGTGAAATGTTTAATTATAATTAAATAAAATACTGTTGCTCCTTCTGCTTGAAGCAGTTACTTGCCAGTTTGTGAGAACATTATTTTAATTTCGTGTGAGAATTACAGCCCTTCGTAGGATCTGTTGATATTTAAACCACTGTTTTGCACTTACAAAGACAGAACTTTCTGCATCAAAATCTGGTAAGAACTTAACTTTTTCATGACTGGATCATGAAAAATCTTATTGCAAACGTTTAATTTTGTAAACATGCCTTTAAAAGATAGAGTAGCCATTTCCTTAGTGAGTCAGCAGTAAGGGGGCAAGACTGCTTGATGCATTAAAATCGGGTAATAAATTTAGATGGATGGCCTGTCTTATGCTGTGTACTGTCTCTATAGGTCAGGTTTTTTTTTTTTTTTTTTTTTTTTAGTAGTACGCAGGCCTCTCACTGTTGTGGTCTCTCCCGTTGCGGAGCACAGGCTCCAGACGCGCAGGCTCAGCGGCCATGGCTCATGGGCCTAGCCACTCCGCGGCATGTGGGATCTTCCTGGACCGGGGCACGAACCCGTGTCCCCTGCATCGGCAGGCAGACTCTCAACCACTGCGCCACCAGGGAAGCCCAGTTTGGTTTTTTTTTTACATTCCACTTATGGCAAGAAAAAAATGCACGCACACAGCAGTATGACAACTTTGTATTGTGTTAAGTACCCATAACATCTGCCTTAAATTTTAAAATAATTTATTTCATTTATTCCCATACTCTGAGGAACAGTTAAAATCCTCGAATAGTTCATCATTAGGTTAATGCATATTTATTGCACAGATTCTGTGCTAAAATTATAGCAATGAACAAGAGAACAAGACACATAGAGCCTGCCTTTTTGGTACGTACCGCCTGATAGGGAAAATGGACATTAAACATAGAAATGTAACTTGGGGACTTCCCTGGCAGTCCAGTGGTTAAGACTCTACACTCCCAATGCAGGGGATGCAGGTTTGATCCCTGGTAAGGGAACTAAGATCCCACATGGTGCTGGGCGCGGCATGGTGTGGCACGGCCAAAAAAAGAGAAAAAAAGAAATGTAACTGAGTAAACAAAGTTGGTTCTGTAGCTCTATTTTTACTTATTGTAGCACTTAAGGGTAAAATGGTTGATTCAATATTAATCATTCCACAACTGGTTTCCTATTTAGGCATATTTGAATATACTTTTGGTACTGTCTAAAAATGCAAAAAGCATGTTATTTGCAAAATACCTATTTGTAGCATGGATGTATTTAGAAAATATTGAGTGCATAAGATCTAATGGCTAAAAAGAAGGGCTTGCTTTATAATTTAAAGTATAAAATAAGGAGAGGGACCATGTCTGTCTTGTTCACCATAGCATTCCCAGCTGCCAGCATCCTACTTGACAAATGGTAGGAACTCATTAAATATTAGTTGCATGAATGAGTAACAAATAGACTATGTCTATTAGGAATTAAATATCTAATTTTTGTGTGGAGGTTGAACAAAAGGTTATCCATAGCACTTTTTATTGACTGGAAAGAATTTGAATTCTTGAATGCGTAAGACTTCAGAAGAAAAGTTATTTTGATAAGTCACATATCATTGCCTTCTCACCTTCCTCCTCTGTGTGGTAGGCCCTTCTCTGGCCCTGGAAGACAAAGGTAATAAGACACAGTTCCTGCTCTGAGACACCTAATTGACTGTTGGGGAAGAGATTCACAAAAACAAAGAACTGCAACCTATAGTGTGAAGTGCTATACCAAGCGTAATATACTAAAGGTTGAGAGAGAAATTGGCATTCCTGGTTGAGCATCCCCTGGTCACATTTCTTTCTTATTGGTTTCACAGACCTCAAAGAGGCACTATTCCATTGGTGGTTTTGCTGGTTTTAAAATTTGATGGGTTGGGGGAAACTGGGTAAAGCATACATGGGATCTCCGGATTATTTCTTATAGCTACATGTAAATCTACAATTATGTCAATGTAAATTTCAGTTTTTAAAAAATCAGCCATAATCTTATCACAGATAAAACTACTATAAATATTTTGGAGGATACATTTTTTTCTATTGGAAAAAACTATTATATTTACATTATAATAATTATGTAGATGCATCATATGGACCATCTTTTACCCTATAAATCCTACATTTTTCAGTAGTTTTTAGAAAAAGGATGGGGATACTTTCAGGTGGAAGGAAGCAGGAAGAGTAAAGCTGGATCAGAAACTCTCCTTTTCCATTATCTGGCAAACTCAATAAAGGGCAGCTACAGATTCGCCAGCAGCAACCAAACAAGGAAGCACGGAGAAGATGCCAATGCAGCAAGGTGAGGTGTGACTTGCAGCCCCCCTCCACCCCTTAAGTAGCACTGAGCAAAGAAACTGGAGTGATGTGGAGCCCTGGTATGTACAAAGGGACTGGTACGGTGACCAGGTCATACAGAGGAGAGTCAAGGAAAATCCTTGGGAAGGTGAGGGCTTTGCTTCTGTCTCAGGACTTCAGGGAAAGGGGAAAGATTCACCAGAACAAGGCGTTCTCTGGGTCGCAGAGCAGCCTGGGGAAGCCACAGCTCACAGGATAAGATACACCTTTTGGTCCAGTGAGCACCAGTTCTGGACACTTAATGGGAACCCAGACGAGAGAGGATACCAGGTTCCCCAACGAAGTCCCACCAAAAGGAATGGTTATTAGCTCTGAATCCGTTAAACTACACAACTAAGGTTTTAAAACTGAGGAATCAGAGTTGTAGAATAGAATGTAAATGTTATAAATCATGACAAAAATGGAAGTACGTTAATCAGTCGGGACGTGGTGGGGGTGGGGTGAGGTGGGGTGGGGGAAGATGGGATGAATTCTAAGAACTTAACCACCTCATCTTTCATGGGCAGGTGTCATGTCAAGTTATGGTGTCTAAGATTGTATTATATAAAATAGAAAAAAACCTAGTGTCCAACCTTAAGTTTTTCAGTCTTTTTCTTGACCTTAATGCAGTGGTTCTCAAAGTATGGTTCCCCAACCAACAACATCAGCATCACTCGTGAACTTGTTAGAAATGCAGATTCTTGGCCCCACCACTGACCTACTGAATCAGAAGCTCGGGGGGTGGGGCCCAGCACAGTCTGGTTTTTTTTATACTGGATATTATGTATGTATGTATGTATGTATGGCTGTGTTGGGTCTTTTGTTGCTGCACGCGGGTTTTTCCTGGTTGCAGTGAGCGGGGGCCACTCTTCGTTGCGGTGCTCAGGCCTCTCATTGCGGTAGCTTCTCTTATTGCTGGGCACAGGCTCCAGGCACGCGGGCCTCAGTAGTTGTGGCATGTGGGCTCAGTAGTTGTGTCTCATGGGCTCTAGAGCGCAGACTCAGCAGTTGTGGCGCATGGCTTAGCTGTTCTGCGGCATGTGGGATCTTCCCGGACCAGGGCTCGAACCCGTGTCCCCTGCATTGGCAGGCGGATTCTTAACCACTGCGCCACCAGGGAAGTCCCCAGAAGTCTGTTTTAACAAGCCCTCCAGGGGATTCGGATGCTCGCTCAAGAGTTTGAGAATCACTGGCTTACTTAGGTCTTTTAGGAACCAGTAGACCTTATGATGAAAAAATATTAATCTGAAGTTGAGCAGCACCTTCAGTTTCATTTCTCATTTTTTTCTGTAGCATTCATATAAAGTTAACTAAAACTTTTAAAGATAAAGAGTATAGCAATTTTCACCATCAGTAGTGTCTGTACATGAATAGAGAGGTCAGGACATATGCCCACCCACTGTTAACACAGATGGTTTTTTAAGTGGTGGGATTATGAGTGACTCTTTGTGCTTTTCTGTATTCTGGTTGAATATAATGAACATTGTATCATTTCTATAAAATAAAGCCATTTTTTTAAAAAAGTGGTAAGAATATCCTATCCATTGTATATCTGTTACTAAAAATTCATGTAATCAAGCTTTGCCTCCAAGGGCTACCTACTTCTCCTTAGTCCAGAGGGATTTTACTGCCTGTGTCCCTCCCACATCATCAAATGTGGATAAGCTTATTTATGTGTTGTGTTAACTTTTTAATAAAAATTATTGATTTCTAATAATTTATAATTACATCTAATTTAAATTCACTTAAAATAGTATGTAAAAGGAAGAAAAATTCATTCATAATAATACTGCTCATATATATTTAGTGTCCACTAACTTTTGCTATTTTTTATTAGTCTTTTTTTCTGAGCTTTATCTTTTTTAGTAGCTGAGATAATATTTTACTTATGTATATTCAACCTTTGCAGATAGTCACATACATGTTTAAAATGTGTTTGCAGTTTGTATGACATTCAAGTTTACGTATTTTAGAGGGCATGGGATAGAATCGTATTCTCAGAAAGCTAAAAATGTCTTCTATCTATCTATTTATTTATTTTTGGCTGCACTGGGTCTTCGTTGCTGCGTGTGGGCTTTCTCTAGTTGTGGCGAGCAGGGGCTACTCTTCGTTGTAGTGCACAGGCTTCTCATTGCAGTGGCTTCTCTTGTTGCGGAGCATGGGCTCCAGGCGCGTGGGCTTCAGTAGTTGTGGCACACAGGCTCAGTAGTTGTGGCTCGTGGGCTTAGTTGCTCCACGGTATGTGGGATCTTCCCGGACCAGGGCTCGAACCCATGTTCCCTGTATTGGCAGGCGGATTCTTAACCACTATGCCACCAGGGAAGTCCCCGAAAAATGTCTTCTAAAACCCTGACTTATTAACATTAAGAGAGCTTGTTTTTGCTGTACGTATCATTTAAGCTATTAAAAGCTAGATTAAACTTTACAGGTAATTTTGTAAAATAAATTCTTACCTCAAATTTTAATCCCTTCTAATGACACTTAATATTTAGTAAAGAAGAAATTGACTCCAATGTTGTGAAGTTCTTGCTGATGACAATATTCTGCAAGGGATTGCAGAGAACACAGTGCGACTAATTTAATGGTCTCTTAGCAACTATGGTGAAAAAATGTTGCCTAGAAGTTCCTCAAAAAGCTAAACATGGAATTATGATGCAGCATATGATGCAGCAATTCCACTCTTAAGCATGTATATACCCACAAGAATTAAAAGCAGGGACTTATAAACTTGTAGTTGCAGCATTATTCACAAAAGCTGAAAGGTGGAAACAACCCAAGTGTCCATCAACAGATGAATAGATAAACAAAATGTGGTCTATCCACACAATGGAATCTTATTCAGCCGTAAAAAGTAATAAAGTGCTGATATATGCTACTTTGTGCATGAGCCTTGGAAACATTATGCTAAGTGAATAAGCCAGTCACAAAAGGACAAATATTATATGATTCTACTTATATGAAATATCTAGAATAGATTGGAAATAATTTTCTTTCTATTTTAAAAGCATTTCTCCATTGCTTTGGCTCTTACTCCCGTATATGTGAAGTGTTTTTTAACCTCTGAGAGATTTAGAATTTTCTCTTTTTCTCTGATATTCTGAAAGTTATCATCGATGGGTCTTTTGAATGGGTCCTTTGTTTAGCTGAGCTCCTGTTGGGCCCCTTCTGCCTGGAGACTTAGATCCTTCCATTCTGTGATAACTTTCCCCTTCCACCATCTCTATTTTCTGAAGCTCTGTCCAAACCTCCCAACCCTCAGGGCAGCACCTGGCTATCTGGGCTCTTTTTTCAATTGTTTACTCTTTTCATCACCTTTGCTTTGTTTTCATTCATTTTTGTCTGTCTTCCAGAGCCCCCAGCTGTTTCGGTGTTTGCTGAATTCAATTCTTTTCTCTTCCCTTCCTGGCCTTCTCCCCTGGACCTCTCTTCTCTGTCTCCTCTGAGGCCTCTCACCCTCTGTCTGCCCCCTTGTGCTGGTGATCCTGAGGGCCCATTCCCTGGCTCTCTTCTCTCCCTCCACATTTTTCTTGGATGATTTAATTTATATGCATGTCTTTTGATATCATGTGTTCATTAATGTTTTTTTAAAAAAGTTATCTCTACCCCTGACCTCTCTCCCCAAGCTCTACGCACTTACTTCTATTTGTCACGTAGAAATTTCCACCTGAATGTCCTACAGCTATGTCAAACTCATCCTGTCTGAAACTGAAATGAACCCCAGAAGTGTTTTTCCTCTATTCATGATCTCGGTTAATAGCCCCTGGATTCACAGAGAAACTCAGAATCCAGGCAGTCCTCTCAGATGCTGCTTTCTCCAATTTTTGGGGAAAAAAAATCTATCCTTGAATGACCAAGCCATTACTTGATCTCACCTTTATCCCATCTGATCTTTGTAAATACCCAGTGTGGTGTGCAAGGCAGGTGGGGGGTAACGTTGCCATAACTTCGAGATTACCAGAGGTTAAATGACTTTGCCAAGCTTATGTAGTTACTGAGTGGTGGAACTGGCAGCCAAGCTTTCAGACTCAGACTCGTCTGTTCTGACCCTAAGAATAAGAGCTCACGGGCTTCTCTGGTGGCGCAGTGGTTAAGAATCCGCCTGCCAATGCAGGGGACATGGGTTCTAGCCCTGGTCCGGGAAGATCCCACATGCCGTGGAGCAACTCAGCCTGTGCGCCACAACTACTGAAGCCCACGCGCCTAGAGCCCGTGTTCCACAACAGGAGCAGTCACTGCAATGAGAAGCTGGCACCGCAACGAAGAGTAGCCCCCGCTCGCCGCAACTAGAGAAAGCCCGCGCACAGCAACGAAGACACAACGCAGCCAAAAAACAAGAGCTCCCAAGTACTAAGCACTTACTCTGTGTCAAGCAATGTCCTAGCACTCTCCATGTATTAACTCATTTCATCTTCACAGAAAGACTGTGAGGTAGGTACTATTATTGTCTCCATTAGGAAACTGAGGCACAGAGGAGGTAAGTAATTTGCCCAACGTCACCAGCTAATAAGTGCCAGAGCTGGGATTCAGACCCAGGCAGAGTTTCTTTCTTAAAGTCAGGTGTACTAAGTATGACTTATATACAGTAAAATTCACCTTTTAAAAAAAATTTTTTTGGCCATGCTGCACGCCATGTGGGATCCTAGTTCCCCAACCAGGGATCAACCCCCACCACCACCGCCCCCGCATTGGAAGCGCGGAGTCTTAACCACTGGACAGCCAGGGAAGTCCCTGAAATTCACCCTTTTAAGGCATACAGTTCAATAGTTTTGACAAACCTATACAGTCATTTAATCACCACCACAGTCAAAATATAAAATACTTTTATTGCCACCCGAAGTTCCTTTGTGCCCCTTTGTGGGCATTCTCCTCTCCCACCCCAAGCAAACATGGATGTGTTTTCTATCCCTATAATTCTACCTTTTCCAGAATGCCATATCAATGAAATCATGCAGTATGTGGCCTGTTGTGTCTGACTTATTTCAGTTAACATAATGCTTTTATGATTCATCCTTGTTGTTGTATATATCTCACTAATTCATTCCTTTTTATTGCTAAGTAGTATTACATTGTCTGGATGTACCATAATTTACTTATCCATTCGCTACTTGAGCATTTGTTCCTTCTACCTTTTGGCAATTACAGATTAAGTACAGGTCTTTACGTAAGCATATCTTTTTATTTCAATTGGGTAAATGCCTAGAAGTGAGATTGTCGGGTCAAATGGTAAGTATATGTTTAACTTGATAAGAAATGACCAAACTGTTTTTCTAAGTAGCTGTATCATTTTACACTCTCATCAGCAAAGTATGAGAGTTCCAGTGGCTCCACGTCCTTGCCAGCCTGTCATTTTGTTTGTGTTTTTAGCCATTCTAGTAGGTGTGAAGTGGCATTATCACACATTTCAACCAATTGTCTCTCCATCTATCTAAAACTTTTTTATTTGGAAATACACTTACAGAAAAGTTGCAAGGATAATACAAGGAACATCATTTGAAATACAGTTGGGTTTGTTTTTTTTTTTCAATTTGCTTTCAGTTTTGACTTTTTCCCTTTTCATCCTTGTTCATTTGATTTGGTTTTTTGAATATATAGAATATTAACATACTCCCACAAATCAAAACCATACAGAAGGATACACTAAGAGAAGTGTCACTCCGTCCCATATTCCTTTAACAACGTTCCCTCCCACTCCTTGTAGGTGACCAACTTCCAGCGTCTCCTGCCTGTGTTTTTGGGAACGACAAGCAGATACATGTATGTTTTCTTACTTCCCCTTTTTCCTTACGCGGAAGGAAGCATCTTTTATATCCTCTTTTGCACTTGGCTCTTTTCACTTAAGAAATCCTGGAAGTCACTCCCTGTCACTTTGTGAGGTTGTCCTCCTCCTTTACAGCTGCAGTCCTCCACTTGTCCCTATGCCATTATTCAACCACACTCGTGTTCAGACATTTTGGTAGTCTCTGATATTTTGCAATTACAAATAATGCTGTAATCAATAACCTTGTGCATATTTATTTTCATTTTGTTAGAGGTGAATCTTCAGGGTAAATTGCAAGAAATGAGATTGTTGGGCGGAACGGTAAACTGTATACGGAATATTCTTAAATACTGCCCACTCTACTCCACAGGAGTTGTACCAGTTGGAATTTCCCACAGCCTGGCCAGTGGAGTGTGTTGACAAGCTTCGAATTTTTGCCAGTCTGATCCATAAAAGTGCTATCTCAGTGTTGTTTTAATTTGCATTTCAACCAGAGATACTTTAATTAACTAATTAATTAGAAGTACAGTTGATTTACAATAATAGTTTCAGGTGTATAACATGGTGAGTCAACATTTTTATAGATTGTACCCCATTTAAAGTTATTACAGAATAATGGCTCTATTTCCCTGTGTTGTACAATATATCCTTGCTGCTTATTTATTTTATACATAGTAGTTTGTGTCTCTTAATACTCTACCCCTATCTCCATACTTCCTCTCTCCACTGGTAACCCCACTAGTTTGTTCTCTATGTCTGTGAGTCTGTTTCTGTTTTGTTTTGGTAGCTGGTATGATCTTCAGGTACTGAAACACATTTTACAGACTCCCAATTTGGTATTCTCTAGAAAACTCTCTGGAAATAGTTTTCATCCTTGAAAAATTTTAGCACACATGCCTCCCAAATGGACAGAGATGACTTCTGAGCCCTTGTACCAGTTTTTTTTTTCAGTTTGGTCTCTTCCTGTTCATGTTTTAGCTGGTAGGGACTCTTCTAAAGCTTTCTTGCCCCACCTAATGGGCAAGGAAGGGACTCAAGCTGTTTTTTTGACTGCTGCCTGGAAACCAGTTGAGACTCAGAGCCCACTAAGATGTTCTAGCCTAGCAGACCTTAGCACAAAACAAGATTTGAAAGAGAACAAGATATGGAGATTTATAGTCATGGCTTCAACATACTCCTAGAGCATGGATTGCTAAACCATGTTTGGAGACTGTTAATAAAGATTGTTGACATCTTTTCTTAGCTGTGCTAATTGCTACATGTGTAATCTTTGGTCACAGCTGTTGCTATAGTTAGTCTCTAGGGCCTCAGATGCTCATTTTAAAAGTTATTTATTTATGCAAAATGAAAATAACTTTTTTTCTGGTTATAAGAGTAACGCATGCTTGATGGGGGACAATATCCTAGAAAGTAGGAGAAGGCATAAAGAAGAAAATGAAAGTTTATTGTATGTATTCCTACCACTCAGTGGTAACCAGAGTTAACAGTTTGGTCTCAGTCCTGTGGGCCTTTGGCACATATATCCCCACTGTGCATGCACACACACACACACACACTCACATTTTCCTACTCTCTGTCTCTGTCTCCCTACATAAACTCACACACACATATGTACATACATACGTACATAACAAAAACACATTTTTCTACACATAATACACCCACACTTTTAAAAAATAAAAATTAGATAGTAGTGAACTTACTATTTTGTCTTTTTTCACAACATACAGTGAACATCTTTTGCTATTCATCATAAAGCTCTATAGCATGATAGTTAATTGCCTCATAGTAGTCTTTATAGCTGTACCTTAAACCTTTTTATCATGAACATGTATTTGTTTATAGTTTTTCAGCATCATGAACAGTGTCTGTGAACATAAATTTCTGTACATATGACTAATTATTTCACTAGCATTAATTCCTAGAAGGAGAATTGTTGGGTCAAAGAGTGCATGTTTTAAAAAATGTTTTTAGGGAATTCCCAGGTGTCCTGTGGTTAGGACTTGGCGCTTCCACTGCAAGGGGCACGGGTTCCATCCCTGGTTGGAGAACTAAGATCCCGCCAGCCACGTGCCCCCCAAAATTTTTTTAATTAAATTAAACATAGACGCATTGGGGTAAGCATAATAATGCCACTCCACCAAAGATGTCCACGTCCTCATCCCTGGAAAGTGTGACTATGTTACCTGGCAAAAGGAAATTTGCAGGTGTGATTAAGTTAATGATCTTGCACTGGGGAGATTGTTCTGGATTATCCAGGTGTTCTGGATTATCCCGGTGGGCCAATATAATCACAAGGGGTTTTATTAGCAGAACGGGGAGACAAGGTAGTTAACAGAAGGAGCTGTGATGATGGAAGCAGAGTTCAGAGAGATGTAATTGCTGACGGGAAAAGGGCCACGAACTCCAGAACGCCAGCAGCCTCGAGTCTCTAGAATTGGAAAAGTCAAGGAAATGGGTTCTCCCGTAGAGCCTCTGGAGGGAGTTCAGCCAGGCCAACACCTTGATTTCAGCCCAGTGACCCCTATTTTGGACTTCTGACTTCTGGAATGGTAAGATAATAAATTTGTGTTGCTTTAAGCCACTCTGTTCGTAATAATTGGTTACAGCGGGGACGGGAAAGGGCTCTACACACATTGTAAACAATTGTCCTAAATAAGGCTTCTCTTGCTATGAGTGGACCCCTGCTTTCCTCCCTTGTATTCCTCAGTTCCATTCCCCAGGGGGATCCACTTTCAAATCTTATACCTCTGTCTTCTGGATTTACCTCCTTGTATCTAAATAACATACGTGGGCTTCCCTGGTGGGGCAATGGCTAAGAATCCACCTGCCAATGCAGGGGACACGGGTTCGAGCCCTGGTCCGGGAAGAACCCACATGCCGCGGCGCAACTAAGCCCGTGCGCCACAACTACTGAAGCCCACCCACCTAGAGCCCGTGCTCCGCAACAAGAGAAGCCACCGCAGTGAGAAGCCCGCGCACCGCAACGAAGAGTAGCCCCCGCTCGCTGCAACTAGAGAAAGCCCGCGTGCAGCCATGAAGACCCAATGCAGCCAAAAATAAATTAATAAATAACATGCCTATACTGCTATTTCTTGACATTAATTTTAGGCACTATCTATTGCGCTCCTTTTAGAATCACCTCGATTACTCTTCCCAACTTCCCACCCCAAAGTTGCCCACTATATTATTATCATATTTTTTGGTTAATCAATATATTAATTGCTTTACATTTTATGACCACATATTGTTTGTTAAATGAACCACATAGTTTATACTATAGATTGTTTTCCTTTTTTTTTTTTTTTTACAGCTTGTTTCTCCTGATGTTAATAACTGTTTTGACTTTCTTATTTGCTTAGTTTTTAGGCCTCATTCAAATCCTCTGTATTAGTTTCCTATTGCTGCTATATAATAAGGCCAGAAGTCTAAAATGAGTCTCACTGGGCTAAAATCAAGGTGTTGGCAGTGCTGCATTCCTTCTGGAAGCTCTAGGGGAAAAGCCATTCCCTTGTTTTTCCAGCTTTCAAAGGTTGCCTGCATTCCTTGGCCCCTTCCATCTTCCAAGTTGGTTGCAGCTGATCCCGTCTTTCTCACGCTGCACCACTCTGACTCTTTTTCTGCCTCCCTGTTGCATATTTAAGGACCTTTGTGATTACATTGGGCCCACCTGGATAATCTAGGCTCCTCGCCCCTTCCCAAGGTTGGCTGATGAGCAACGTTAATTCCATCTGCAACCTTAATTTCTCTTTTCCATCTAACCTAACATATTTACAGGTTCCGGGAATTAGGATGTGGGCATCTTTGGTGGGGGTGGGGGGGCATTATTCTCCCTACCACGTCGTCCACCAGATCTGCCAAAGGTTATGAATAACATGTTCCGCATAGTCAGTGAATTCAGAACTCCCTCCTCGAGTTCTCCATGTTGTTTCAGCTGAACCAATTGCCCTCTGGTCTTGCTACACAGCGTCATCCAGGGATCGTCCTGTCACTGCTCTCTTGGGTGGCACCCTTAGTTTCCTGGGTCTCGTGTCTTCCATATTCTTAGTGTACTCCTTTCTCTGCTGGGGCATATCCTTCTGATGTTTCTGAAGGAAGAGTACATGGGAGGCATGCATTTGGAGTCCTCGCATGTCTGGAAATGTCATTCTTCCACTTTGATATTTGATTGATGGTTTGGTTGAGTGTAGAATTCTAGGTTGAGGGTCATTAACTCTCAGAATGTGGAAGGTATTGCTCTGTTATCTCCCAACTTCTAGAGACCTGATTGAGACGTCTCATACTATCCTGATCCCCAATCCCTTTGTTAAGCAACTTGCTTGTTCTCTCCGGAAGATTTTAGGATTTATCACTGGTATTCTGAATCTCATGAGACTATGTCTTGGTGTGAATCTTTTTTTATTCGTTGTCTTGGACACCTGATGGGCCCCTTCCATGTGGAGACAATTGGCCTTCAATTTAGGGACTTTTTTTTGTATTATTAATTTGATAATTTCAGTCCTTCCATTTATTTACTTTTTTCCTGGACTACATATAAGTTGGACATTTGACCTTCTGGAATGATCCTCTATATTTCCTATCCCTTTTGTTCTATTTTCTATTTCACTGTCTTTTATTTTACCTCCTGGGAGATTTGCTTGACTTTATATAACAACTCTTTTATTCAGCTTTTTAAATTTTGGCTATAATATTTTGTATTCCAAGATCTTTCTCATCCTCTTGATTGCAACAACTTTGTCTCCTCTTCCCCCTCCTCCCCCCCGCCTTTCTCTCTTTATCTCCCTCTTTCTCTCTCTCTCTTTCTATTTTTTATTTGTGTCCTATCCTTGTTTCATGGATACAATATCGTCTCTTCACGTTTTGAGAATCTTTTAGTGTTTGGTATTTTTTTCTCCTTATACTTATTTTATTTTATTAAAAACATTTTAATTGAGGTAACATTAATTTATAACATAAGTTTCATGTGTACAACATTGTATTTCGACTTGTGTATACCCTACCACGTGCTCCATGGATCACCATACAGTTGACCCCCTTTACCCATTTCACCCTCTCCCCCTCCCACTCAGGTAACCACTACTCTGTTTTCTGTATCTAAGTGTTTGTTTTGGTTTAGGTTTAGTTCACTTATTTTGTTTTTCTTTTCTTTTTTTAGATTCCACATATCAGTTAAATCATACTGTATTTGTCTTCTCTGTCTTACTTCACTTAGCATAATACCCTCAAGGTCTCATCCATGTTGTCACAAATGGCAAGATTTCATTCTTTATTCTGGCTGAATAGTATTGCATTTTGTGTGTGTGTGTGTGTGTGTGTGTGTGTATACAGATACTGCATCTTCTTTATCCATTCATCTGTTGATGGGCACTTAGGTTGTTTCAACCTTTTAGTGTTTGGTTTTTGATGAAGTCTTCTTTTGTTCCCTGTATACTTATTTTTTTTCCCTTAGTTCCTTTTTTTGGTATGTATTTGTCGCTTTCCTTCACATGGAAATGTTTCTCAAATGTCTGGTGACCTTTGACCGTTGGTATTGAACACCAAGACACCTACAAGCCTTTTGGCCATCCTGTGAGCCTGGCAGGGGCTCTGGTGAGGGGTGATGGAGCAGTGTGTCAGTTGCGGCCTGGCAGGAAACAGATGCTGCACTTAAACTGGGCCATGGAGAAAGGTTTAATAAGGGATCATTTATGAAGATGTGGGCAGAGTTCAGGGGAAAGCAAAGATTAGATCAGTATGCTGTGGCCCAAAGGGCAGGAGGAGGGAGTCATGTTTGGAACTCCCTGAGGGTCTCCACACGGGAGGGCAGGGGTCAGGAGCTGTGGTCTTCAGCACAAGAACACAGCCAATCGGTGACACAGAAGGGAGGGCGTGAAGGGACTATATGCCCTGACTTTTCTCTCCTCCTGCCGTTCATCCCTGCCAGTGCCGTCCACTGGATGAACTTGACACAAAGCCATCCATACTTCCAGTGCCCAGAGTGGGCTGGAGGAGGACCAAGGCTGGAAGAGGAAGGCCTCCTGCACAGCCTGTATCAGTCTGGGTCTGTCAGGAGAACAGAAGCCACTCTGCATGTTTCAGGTATAAAAAGTCGAATGTAGAATTAGGGCCTTGCTTGGGGGTTGGAAGAGCTGGAGTGGGTGGTGAGGATAGAGGTCAGAGTTGCTGCCCAAAAGGTGAGAAGAGCTGACACTTGAGCGCCTTGGCCCAAAGCTCCAGAATTGCATGCTGCGGCAATTCTCAAGAATCTCTGAGAAGTTCTCCCACCAATCGCCCCAGTTTACAGTGGCAAAGTGTTCTCAAAAGCTTAACGGGAAGCCTCTGTGAATCCCATCCGCCCACGTGTCTGGTTTCCACAACCTCCAGGGAACTAGTGTTTGGTTTTATTTTCTTGCACATCTGCATCCGGGGATCTTTCCTCTCGGCCCCCTTGGTTTTCTGGAGAAGGAGCCTCCCATTCCCCACCCGTGGCAGGGAGGAGCGCCAGGCCTGGTCACTAGGGTTCCAGGAACTGGATCCTGTCGGGGTTACTGTCTGGCGGGGCAGGGGCAGGGTCAGGAGAGGACCGAGGGTCCAGCCGCTCAGTGTGCAGACGGCGACACTCTCGCCTGAACTCTGCGCATCCAAAGTGCTCGCTTCCTGGGGTCCGCTGAAGACCTCTATTTGGCAGCTTCCTGCTAAGCCTAATACCCCTCCCAGGCTGCTGTTTGAACCCCACCAGCGCCTTGCAATGTCTAGTCCTGTGTTGTTTCCTCTCCTGTTCTCCTTGTCCTTGTGGGTGGAATCCCTCTTTATTCCTTTATCATCATTTTCCTGGGATTTGAGAGGGAAAGATGGTGACACATAGCCAGTGTGCTTGGACAAAACAGAAGCGTGTATTTCTTAAGACTGCTACAAATTGTCAAATTAGGTGCTCACTTTAAGGTCCTGTAATAATAATTTTGGAATGTTTATTTGTTCAATTATAGTCATTATTTATTCTAAGATATTCAAATAAAGAAAACTATGAAATCGTAAAAGTATAACAACCTTTAAAAGCAACCTTTTTTGTTACTAAAATGATGCTCATTAAAGAAAATCTGGAATAGTGCCAGACACTAGCTAAGCACTTTGCAGGCATTAGTTCATTATAGCCTCAGGCCAATCCATTTTCCAGGTGAGGAACCTGAGGCACAGAAAGGTCCAGAAAGCTCCCAAGACTGTGAGCCAGTTAGTCCCAGGTAAAGCCTGAATCGTTCATTCCCAGGCCAGTGGCTGCGCCCCCATCCTCTGCTGGTTCAGAAAATAGAAGGAAAAATGACCAAATACAGCCACGTGATTCCAAGATGGCCTTTTAACCTTTTGGAGCATTTGCTGCCATAGTTTTTAATGTATTTTCTAAGTTAAAAGGCAATTTTAAGTATAGGGTATGTGAAGATATGTATTCTGTGTTTTACCACTTGGTGTTATGTCATAAACATTTTGTATATATACAAATTTCATACCAAGCAAAACACTCTTAAGGATCCATTTACATTTTATATTAAGGCCACTGAATAGGAATTTTAAACCGTGAAAAAAATTGGATTGCTTTGTTCAACTTCAGACAACTCTGTAGTTTCTAATGGGATCAGACAGCTGTCTTTACATTGCCAGACCTCCCTGCTGAGGGACATAGGGCATTTAACTTCTCTAAACTTGAGTCTCCTCACTTGTAAAACGGGGATAGTAACATCTTACACTGTGGTCAGGAGAATGTAAAAGAGGATAGAAGAGTATCAGAGCTCCCTGCTTCTCCATAAATGGTAGTGATTATCTTAAGGTAGATTTTCAAAAGATAGGTAGCACACTGTTTTTGTGTAAGGTTGAACCTTTTTACTCCTTTATTTGGCCGCTGAGAAAAGATCTGGTCTCTACTTGATAGGCTACTGGTGTTGTTTACAGTTAGGAAAGACTGAGGCACATATAAAACTTCTCCAAAAATTTAATTATGAACACATGGCAATGTTCCTTTAAAGATTCCCTTTTGTTCAGGACATTTTCTGGGAAGCGACTGGTTAGATAGATGATCGTCCTTAGATCATGCGGAGGTGGCGGGGGTGGGGGGTGGGGGGGTGGGGAAGAATGTCAGGCTAAAGATCACTACACTTACGACCTGAGGTCAGCTGAGGGGGTGGGAGGCTGGGGAGGTAGCTAGTTTCCCCGAAAAGAGCTTTGCCTCATTAAAGAGCGTCAGAGAATTCCTTAAGCATTTTTATCAGGAATTCTAATTTATTCCCAGAAGGTTATGAAATATGTTCTCAAAAAGTTCTGTTCCAGACAGGTTTAATATTTCACAATCGAATTTATGAGAAAAGGAAAAGGTGTTTTGGGAATCCTCCAAGACAAAAGTCCTTCCTCCCCGAGGTTCTCATTTTCTATCATTAGAGCACCAAAGAGAGTCACAAACTAAAAAGAAAAATACAGTTAGAGTGTGTGGAAATCTTCATATATCTTAGTATCATTACACATTTAGAAAATGCCTGAAGGAATATTCCATCAGAAGTTAATAGTGATTATCAATTATCTCTGTAATAACCAATAATTGTGAACTTACGGAAGATTTTCACCTTCTATACTATATCTTTGTTTTATTAAAAAAAAATTTTTTAATGAACAGTTATTACTTTTGTAATGATAATAAACACCAAATCCGTTTTCCCGGCTCAGAGGTGTGTGTCGCTGGTAGCTCCCTTGAGACCCTTTTCAAGGATCAACCAGTTTGTCAGATGACCACACAGGTCATCTGGGCTTCAGGGAGCTGAGGTCCAGCGAGGTTCTCATACTTGAGCTGGATCATAATTCCCTGGAGGGTTGGTTCAAACTTGGATCACTGGGGCCCCCACAGAGTTCCAGATTCAAAAGGCCTGGGGAGGGGTCCACAGTGTGCATTGCTAAGTTCCCATGTGCCGCTGTAGCAGCTGCTGCTCTGGGGACCACACTTTAAGAACCCCTGTAGCCCAGGGAAAAAAACTTCAACAGGGGACTCAAAGCCAAACAAACATGTACATAGACTCATTTGTCTTATTTTTTTAGATTCCACGTATAAGTGATATAATATTTGTCTTTGTCTGACTTACTTATTATGATAATTTCTAGGTCCATTCATGTTGCTGCAAATGGCGTTATTTCATTTTTTTATGGCTGAGTAGCATTCCATTCCATTATATATATATATATATATATTTTTTTTTTTTCTTCACATCTTCTTAAACCAGTTGTCTGTTGATGGGCACTTGGGTTGTTTCCATGTCTTGGCTATTGTAACTAGTGCTGCTATGAACATTAGGGTGCATGTATCTTTTTAAATAAATTTATTTATTTATATTTATATAAATTTATTTATTTATTTTGGCTGCGTTGGGTCTTTGTTGCTGCAGTGAGAGGGGGCTTCTCTTGTTGCAGAGCATGGACTCTAAGTGTGCAGGCTTCAGTAGTTGTGGCACACGGGCTCAGTAGTTGTGGCTCGTGGGCTCTAGAGCGCAGGCTCTGTAGTTGTGGCGCACAGGCTTAGTTGCTCTGCGGCATGTGGGATCTTCCTGGATCAGGGCTCGAACCCATGTCCCCTGCATTGGCAGGCGGATTCTTAACCACTGCGCCACCAGGGAAGTCCCGCATTGTGTCTTTTCAAATTAGAGTTTTCATTTCCGGATATATGCCCAGGAGTGGGATTGCTGAATCATACAGTAGCTCTATCTTTAGTGTTTTGAGGAACCTCCATGCTGTTCTCCATAGTGGCTGCACCAATTTACATTCCAACTAACAGTGCAGTCCCTCCACACCCTCTCCAGCATATATTATTTGTGGACTTTTTGATGATGGCCATTTTGACCCATGTGAGGTGGTTCCTCATTGTGGTTTTGATTTGCATTTCTCTAATAATTAGCGATTATTTTTTTCATGTGCCGTCTGTATGTCTTCTTTGGAGAAATGTCTATTTAGGTCTTCTGCCCAGTTTTTTGTTTGTTTGTTTGTTTGTTTTTGTGGTACGCGGGCCTCTCACTGTTGTGGCCTCTCCCGTTGCGGAGCACAGGCTCCGGACGCGCAGGCTCAGCGGCCATGGCTCATGGGCCCAGCCGCTCCGTGGCATGTGGGATCTTCCCGGACCGGGGCACGAACCCATGTCCCCTGCATCGGCAGGCGGACTCTCAACTACTGCGCCACCAGGGAAGCCCTTCTGCCCGTTTTTTGATTGGGTTGTGTTTTTCAATATTGAGTTATGTGAGCTGTTTGTATATTTTGGAAATTTGCATCATTTGCAAATATTTTCACCCATTCCATGGGTTGGCTTTTTGTTTTCTTGATGGTTTCCTTTGCTGTGCAAAAGCTTTTAAGTTTGATTAGGTCCCATTTGTTTATTTTTGCTTTTATTTCTTTTGCCTTGGGAGACTGATCTAAGAAAATATTGCTACGATTTACATCGGAGAATGTTTTGCCTATGTTCTCTTCTGGGAGTTTTATGGTGTCATGTCTTAAATTTAGGTTTTTAAACCATTTTGAGTTTATTTTTGTATATGGTGTGAGGGAGTGTTCTAATATCATTGATTTACATGAGGCTGTCCAGCCTGCCCAACACCACTTACAGAAACAGACTCAAAGATATAGAAAACAAACTTATGGTAACCAAAGGGGAAGGGGAGGGCGGGGAGGGATAAGTTAGGAGTACGGGGTTAACAGATACAAACTACTATACATAAAATAGATAAACGACAAGGGTCTACTGTATAGCACAGAGAACTACATTCAGTACCTTGTAATAATCTATAATGGAAAATAATCTGAAAAAATATATATATATAACTGAATCACTTTGCTGTATACCTGAAAGTAACCCAACATTGTAAACCAACTATACTTCAATAAAAAAGTAGAAACAAACAAACAGACAAAAAGCCAAACAAAGATGAACTTGATTTACTTCCCACTTTTGCCTCCGGCTGGCCTGTAATTATTTTTGAGGAGAGGAACTTGATTTGACTGGCTCTATATAACAAGAAGTTGTGCCAGAAAAGGGTTTCATGCTACCTTATTACAGGCAGACCTCAGAGATATTGCCGGTTGGGTTCCAGACCACAGCAATAAGGCAAATATCGCAATCAAATGAGTCACAGACATTTTTTGGTTTCCTAGTGCATACAAAACTTACGTTTACACTATACTGCAGTCTATTAAGTGTGCTATTGCATTATTGCTAAAAAATGCTAACCATCAGCCTCCAGCAAGTCCTAGTAACATCAAAGATCACCATAATAAATATAATAATGGAAAAGTTTCACATATTGTGAGAATTACACAGACATGACACAGAGACATGAAGTGAGCAAATGCTGTTGGGAATAGGGGGTAAATGGACTTGCTTGAGGCAGGGTTGCCACAGACCTTCAATTTGTAAGAAATGCAGTATCTGTGAAGCGCAATAAAGCAAAGTGCAATAAAACGAGGCACACCTGTAACTGGGCGCCTGGTTCAGAGGCTTTTCAATTAAGTCCTGTGGTGTCTGGGGCTTGAGGACCCATCTCGGTTGGCTGTGTTCACAACCTGGGGTGTGGCCGTGGCTCATCACCCTCAGCTCAGGTCACTGGCTGTGGTTTCTCTTGAATCCTGAAGAGGTGACACTGAGGGTGATGGGGTAGCGGTTATTGCAATACTGATGTCCTGTTTGGGAAGTAATGTGGGGCTGTTAATGGAGGGGGCAAAACACAGGGAAAACCATCCCCACCAGGCCCCTCAAATGCAGTAACTCTCTTTTTTTATTGTGGTAAGATAAACATAAGATTTACCATTGCAACCATCTTTAAGTGCATAGTTCAGATGGAACAGTGTGCATGTAGTGTACATTCACATTGTTCCATCCATCTCTGGAACTTTCTCATCTTCCCAAACTGAAACTCTGCCCCCATTATCACTCTTTTATTTTATTTATTTATTTATTTATTTATTGGCCGCACCAAGTGACATGTGGGGATCTTAGTTCCCAGACCAGGGATCGAACCTGAGCCCCCTGCAGTGGGAGCAGAGTCTTAACCACTGGACCTCCAGGGAAGTCCCACTCTTTTCAAATATATAACAGTCTTTGTTGAGATATAGTTCACATACTATCAATTCACCTATTTTAAGGAATATAATCTAACGGTTTTCTAGTATCTTCCTAGAGTTGTGCAACTATGACCACAATCAATTTTAAAACATTTTTGTTACTCCCAAAGGAAACTCTGTACCCATTAGCAGTCACTCCCCAGTTCCCCCAGTCCTCTCCCCCAGCCCCTCATCATCTTTCTGTCTCTTTAGATTTGCCTGTTCTGGACATTTCATGTTAACAGAATCACATGATTATGTGTCCTTTTATATCTGGCTTCTTTCAATTAGCATCAGGTTTTCAAGGATTATCCATGCTGTAGCGTGGATCACTGCTTCATTCCCTTTTGTATTCACTCTTAAGAAGATTCAAATTTGAACTCAGTATCTCCTCCCCACCCCCAATGGCTTCCTCCTCCACTTGATTGATCTCTCCATCTACTCAGCTTCCAAACCAGCTAACAATCTTTCTTTCAAATCCTCCATGTGTTCCCTACCCTCTCTCCAAATCCACTGCCTCACCAGATCTGTCAAATGTGGTTCACAAACAACTCTAGACTGTGACCTCTCCTTGCAGTCAGTGTCAACGCCATCACATTTCTTGCCTTTAATATCTCTGGCTTGTCCATGGCCTCCTGTTTTCAGGCTCTCCTTCCTCCAGTCCCGCTTCTGCGGGCTGGTCAGTTACCTTCCTGAAATCTGTCGGCTTGGAAACCTGTGCTCCTCCCATGGCCGGCAGGGTCTTGTTCACACTGGGCCTGGCGCAGAGACCTCCTCCAATCAGACTTTTGGCCACACTCCCGCCCTTTGCACACAAGCTGCCTTGCAAGATCATCTGTGCCCCAGACTCTGAGCATTCTCACGCGTCCTTCCCTCTGTCTGGAGTGCCGGGGCTCCAATAGAACACCAGTCTGTGATGGGGCCTCTGAGCAATCCCTACTTTTAAATCTTCATTACTGGTAAGATCAAAAGCCCCCTATTGGTTTTTTTTTAAGTTTTTATTTTATATTGGAGTATAGTTGATTAACCATGTTGTGTTAGTTTCAGGTGTACAGCAAAGTGATTCAGTTATACATATACATGTATCTATTCTTTTTCAAATTCTTTTCCCATTTAGGTTGTTACATAATATTGAGCAGAGTTCCCTGTGCTATACAGTAGGTCCTTGTTGGTTATCTATTTTAAATATAGCAGTGTGTACATGTCAATCCCAAACTCCCAGTTCATCCCTCCCTGCCCCCCACCCTTCCCCTCTGGTAACCATAAGGCCGTTTTCTAAATCTGTGAGTCTGTTTCAGTTTTGTAAGTAAGTTCATTTATCTTTTTTTTTTAGAATCCACATATATTTGTTTTTCTCTGTCTGACTTACGTCACTCAGTATGACAATATCTAGGTCCATCCATGTTGCTGCAAATGGCATAAAGCCCCCTATTGCTGTTTAGCTCCTATTTTAAAAAATTGGCCTGTCGGGATGGTTTATTCTGATGTTAAACGCCAATTACTCTATTTAAAGTTGTGTATATTTATTACAATGCATATTTCACACACATGATCTTAATGTCCAATGCTTTTGGAAGTTTTTTGGGAATATCACTTGATTCACTTTTTAATTGTGAAAATGCCCTTCTTTGCACAGGACCCCTTGTAATCTTGGGGGGAAGGAGGCCAGGTAGAGTAGGTAGAAAATAGTAGAAACCATATTGCTTGTTAATCTCCTAGGACTGTTCTCCCAATTTCCTATCTTCTTAGACAAAGCAGTGCTGTGAAAAGGATGGAAAATGTTCTTGGCAAGTTAGTCTGTACACTGGGGCTCTTGTTGTGTGTTTTAGATGCAAGTTCCTCTGACTGATCAACTTTGAAGTCAGTTACTCAGGCATTCTTTGGATTTGTTAACAAGAACACCTGTTCCTGTTTTATGGTCTGGTGTGAGAGCACATTTCATCTCCTACTTACTTCCTTTGTGTTTCCCTTTACAAAGCAAGCCTTTCCTACAAACTTTGTAAAAATAATCATAGTTTAGTTTTGTAAACAATCTGCTTCTCTGAGTTGATTAGTTTTTATCTCCGTAGAGCTGGTAAAACCAGTTTTCTCAGATGTATTGCGAAGGATTCAATGAAAAAGATAAAATGGGCAATGAGTGGGTCATTGTATGAGTGGTTATCAAGCGGAGTCAACCGGATAGAGCGAGAAGTTATCTCTGTGGCTTGATCTGGGCAGGTGATCTTTAACCCAGTATGCATGATGCAAAGGAAGGCGGGAAAAGCCTGCCTCAAAACTGTGAGCACGGAGCCTTGACCACTTGCTTAACATGCTGTCTGCAGGGTTTCTCCTTAAACTTGCACCCACCCATTTGAGAATTTGAGGGGCGTCGTGTCCACATTAAACATTACTGTGGTGTTCTCAGTGGTGATTTTCTCTTTCCCTCATTTCTTTCCATTTATTAATTGGAATTCCTCAGTAAGGAAGACTTGGCCCCTCTCCCTGACGTATTTACTTATTTAGTCAATTATTTATTTATATCCATAGAGACAGGACTTTTATTCTTTGGGTTATAATCCAATAAAACTGTTATTTATTTTGTTCCTTGGGTTGTTCCAGCTTTGACCTTTGGGAGCTCTTTTGATGCCCTTTTGACTTGCCCCGTCATTTTTATTGATCACTTCCTATTTTCTGGCACCATGAGGTTTCTACATTTCTCCATAAAGCTCGTCAGAAGCACCAGATAATGACTGTCTTTTGTAAAGCACTCTGCATGTAATTTATATTAATGTAAAGATGATATTAAAGGTTATCAAAGCAAATTATCATTCATCACATGCAAATTACAGATGTCAAGTCCAAGAGGTAGAGCGTGACAGGCTGTGAGCGCTACACAGGCAGAGGCTCAATGCCTTCCACTGCACCCAAAATGTTATCCCCACTGAGTGACACAGTGGGGCCTTTTCATGTGATGGCATTTTTAAGTGTGACAGTTCAGCTACTCTCCATTCCCCCAAATGCCTCATCTACTCTGGGAGAAATGGGAGTTCAGTGGGACAAAGATGTGGTATTAAATACGATTGTATTTCTCTAGTCATATTCATGAGATGAATTCACATAATTTGAAGTAGTGCACTAACTATTCTGTTAAAAAATACTTTTGTAAGAGGGAGGCAGGATGAGGAATTATACATCTACTCTTATCAGCATCTGGATTTGAATCTTGATTTTAACTTTCCTGTGCTAGTCAGCAAAAGTTTCTCAAAGGAGAAATGAAAGGACAATAGGAATAATTCAGAAGAACCAAACAATAAGTGGGGGGTGGTGGAGGGGAAAGAATGTCCATCTTTATAATTTAGAGCAATTCAAAATGAAAAAAGTCTATAGTGTTATGGATAGAACTGATACAACTTAGTTTACTTAAGGCATTAAAATGAGAGCACAGCTCAGGAATTTTCAAAAATATTGTCGCTGTCAGTTTTTCTTCTGTGATAAAATGACAAATTTGTCCATGTAGGAAGCATATCAAGGAGTAGGGACACAGGACTCTGGGTCAAGAAGGAAAACATATGTTCTGAAATAGACCAGAGCCAAAACAGGACACAAAAGTTCAGGTCGTCTGTCTTTGCCAGTGTGAAGCTGGGAGAACAAGTAAAGAGGATTGTCTTCTCCAAGTAGGACAGAGCTGAATCAGATTAAGACAGGACATAAGACACGCTGCTGATGTGTTGTTTTTTTTTTTTTTTTTGCCCTACAGAGTTCAGCCACCAGTTTGCTGTTTTAGGGTGGGGTTCAAGGAATACAAGTCCCAGTAACAGTGGGCCTTAGCCAGGCTCTATGAGTTTCAGTGTTTGTCAGCTCTAAGATCATATCACAAGGTCTCATTGCCCTGATATGCAAGGCGTGTAATGAGTGAGGTGCCATGGCGCCTGGAGCAAGTCTAGCTGAATATTCATGTGTGCCTTCAACGCTTCAGATTCTTAATTTCCATGTTCTTTAATCCCTTCCATAGGAGTCTGTCAGTGATGTCACTACCACCTTCTCAGGAGCTGTGTTGGATGGGTCTTCTGCCCCTTGATTAGTCTCTTGTTTAGATTGCTCTGACACACACACAGAGTATTTAGAAAGATGATGCTACTAATCTCTTGTTGGTAAGACCCTGACTTTGAGGGTTTTTTTTTTAAGCTAATGAAACAATTATAAGTACATCTTTCTGCAGAAATCCCAGGATGTAACCAATTTACAAGAGTTGCCCCAACATTATAGGTGAGGCATGGAGACAGCATATATTGGGTAAGGGGTCAGCTTTTATTTGTCACTTGTGGATCCACTAACCTTCAGCCTCCTCCATTTTTCAGGGGCTAATAATTTAATTTCTTTAAAAAATTTAATTTCTTTATTGTCTTTATTTTCTCTCTTCCTGAATGTCTCCCATCTATTTCACTATCTCTTCCTACCACCAGATGGTGGAAAGGGAAAAGGAAATAACGAGACGGTAAATGAATGTGGTGGCTGTCAGAGTATGGTGAAAGGTGTGGTAGTGAATGGACCCCAAAAGGAGCTTGTGAGTTACCCGTGAATTACCACGAATTCCGTTTTCATTTTAGTGCCCACTCAAGGGTAGCCGGCCCAGGTCTGGGGGTCAATATGGCACAATGATGCCTGTTGGGGAGGAACTGCCTCAGTGGATTCCTGGGAACATGAGAGCCTGGGAACATTGCTGAGCAATAAACCCCACCTGACCCAGGCATTCGGGTGCGGGGTTAGGGGTCCCTATGAGGGTCGGTGTGGGGCGATGCAGCCCACCGGCTTCGCTTCTCTTTCTGCATCTCCATCCCACCACCTCCTACAAGCCGAACTCGCACCTGGCCTGCCGTTCCCACGCGGCACTGAAGGGAAATAGCGTTTCTCTCCTTCCATGGGATGAACCCCTTCTCCTTCCCAACAGCCCCCTCTGTGAAGCCTTCTTCTGGGTTGCCTCGACACCCCCGGGTTACCTGTTATCACACTCAGCAGGTGTTCGACCCCTCACCTTCCCATGGTCTCTCCTCCCCCAGCCTGTCTTCCACCTCACGTCGCACCTTCGGGGTCGGCTCCTTCCATCTCCTTTCCCACGTGCCACTATACTCGGACGCGCCCTCCCCGCCGACCCTCCCTCCCCTCCCTCCCCTCCCTCCCCTCCCTCCCCTCCCTCCCCTCCTCTGGTCTCGAGGAGTCTCGCGGCATTTCCCGGGGCGTTAGACGAGCCGCCGAGGGTGGGGGGCGGCCTCGCGGAGCTGGGTCCCTCCCCACTGGGCGGCAAGGGGGGCGCCGGAGTGCAGCAGTCCCAGGGACACCCCGAGCGCCAGCCTCGCCCTTGAAGGCCCCGCCTCTCGAAAGCCCCCGCCCCTCAGGCCCCGCCCCCGCCCCGGCGGCCGCGCGTCCCCGGCAGGCGGAGCCGCGGGAGCATCGCGGCGGCGGCGGCGGCGGCGAGGCGACGAGGAGACGAGGAGGAGGGGAGAGCGGGCGGCGCGGCCGCGGCTGCCGGGCGCTGGGCTGGGCGGCGCTTTTTTTTTTTTTTTCGCAATTTCCACTGGCGGGGAGCAGGAAACCCGGCGCAGCCGGGCGCAGCGGGCCGCGATGCAGCAGCAGCAGGAGTCGCCCCGGGCCAGCAGCGGCAGCAGCAGCAGAGGCAGCAGCGGGCGGCGCTGAGCCGCCGCGGCCGCCGCTACTGAGGAAGAAGCCGGCCCAGACGCCGCCGCGTCCCTATCCCCGCGCCCACATCCCGGCTCCCCGATTCCCGCGCCCGGGTTCCGGCGCCCCGACCCCCGCGTCCGCCTCCGCTAACTTTCACGCTGCCTCGGCGGCCAGGCCCGGCTCGACGCCAATGGGTGAGTGGGGGGCGCCCGGGTGCCCACCTCAGCCTGGGGGCTGCGCGCCTGTCCCGGGACCGCGGAGCCGAGGAGGGCGCCCCGGGAGCAGGGCCCCAGCGGGTGACACCGCGGTGGGCACCCTGCCTGCGTCGCGTACCCCCCATTCACTCCCACTCGCGCCCGCGTCCCTGCCGAGCCCGAGCGGCGCCGACGGGAACCCCGCGGTGGCCTGGGCGGAGGATCGCGGGGGCCGGCCCGGGGCGGCTGGGGCTGAGGGATGCGGGGGGTGTGGTTGGCTTTTCGGGTGGGCGGGGAGAGTTTTGGACATTTTTTCGCCCCCGGCGCGCCTTTCTCCGCGTTGGAGACGCAGGTACCAGGAGCTGGTGGGCTCCGGTCCTGCGCAGGGCTTGATGTGCCCGCCTGGCCTCGCCGCAGGGGAAGCCAGAATCGCGGGGTCTCGGAGCGGCCGGGGGCCGGGTGCCTTTGCGGGGGGATGATGTGGGGGGGGGCGGGAAACGCCCCAGTACCCGGCCTGGCGTGCGGTCCTCGGGTCCGGAGCGCCTGACCCGCCTCCCTTAGCGTCCCTCTTCCTCCCGGCCCTGACCCCCTCTCTGCCAGCCTGCATTCCTCCAGCCTGGCAAGCTCTCCACTCGGTGATGCTCAAAGGCCACTTCCCACATCCTCTAAGTCTGCAGGCTTGGGGAACTGGAAACGGTGATTTAGTCCTTGATTTACTGGTCGAAGATCAGTTCCAAGTAAGCAACTAACTGTTAGGCCCCCTGGGTCCCATCTGGTATAGACCCAGGAGTATTGGAGCCACGTTGCCTAGAGGACCTGGCACTTTATTGGGCAATGGACTTGAGAGTGCCAGGGCTAATGTTTGGCTCACCCAGGTAATATTCTTGCTGGCAGCCAGTCTGTTTTCATGCCTCTGGCAGATTACTTTAGTGTGTTTCTAGGCCAAGCATAGGAAGACTGTAAGACTATAATAAATCATAATGAAGTGAGACCTTTCTGTGTTCAGGTCATAGGATTTAAGTAGGCGAGTCACAGTGATCAGCCAGCAGTCTTGGGAGGCTTGTGAAGACAGATGCACTGGAAGGGGGGACGTTTAACCCTGTCAGTTGTTGACAGGCAAAGTTCAAATCCCATTTGTGGTCATTTGCTATAAATGGTTTTCCTTTTCCAAAGTGGTGACGATCTGACGGCCTCTCAACTTCAATGTCACTTTTTTCTCAGTGCCCTTCTCTGATCCCTGCACCACTCCCAGTCTAAATCAGTTCCTTTCTGTTACCCTTTCTCCTTAAAAAGAAATTGGCAGTATTACATATTTATTTGAGTTTAACATTTCTGTCTCCTACTGTAAGCTCCATGACCATGGGGACATTGCTGTGTTGCACTGTTTTGCTCAGCACTGTTTTCTTTGGTACCTGGCACAGAGCAGGCCCTAAATAAATATTCATTGAATCAATGAATGAATGAGTGAATGAATGAGGAGGTAGGAAACCCTCCTACTCTGTGGAAGGCAAAACACTTAGCTTGGCACTCTTGTTTTGCTTTGGCACCTAATAAGATGATTTAGTTCATTAACAAAGTATATACTTTAAACATCACCCATTACTTTCACAACAGATTGGTTTCTCCTGAGGTAACCAAAAATGCTGTTTTGAACACCTTTCATTTTGGGTGGGTCACCTAAAGGGTTGCACACACAAAAAAAAGATGTTAGATCCAAATGTCTTCTCCGGTGGCTGGACTCTGTTTTCTGTATCTCAGTGGGGAGAGGACGGAGTTCTGTTTAAGAAGAAACAGACCTGTTTATCATTCAAGTCTGAACTGTTTTCATTATCAAGAACCTCCTAGGAAAATTAGAAAGTGCTTCTGCAGTTTATAGTCGTTTCAGGCTTAATCTTTTTTACTGTAACCATTACAAAAGGGGGGGGGAGGGCCGCCGAAAGTGATTTTCATTTATTTCAGGTGTTAAGAGTAAAATGGATGCTGTCATTTAGTTCATTAAAATGTTTAGAGTGGGATTTGAGATGCTGGTGGTAGTTTGGGGGCTAAAGATCACGTGCTGTTTTCTTAAGCATCTTCAGCTGTGTATTTGTGATGACGTACAGGTATTTAACAATTTATTCTGTATGTCTTCCAGTGGAGACACCTAACAGTGCTGTTTCTGAAGCAGGTGTGTGTGTACACACAGGCACACCCCCCTTCCACAGTCTCCCGTATCTCTTTGGTTTTCAGAAGATTTGTCCAGTTTATCAATTGAATATACTTCCATTCTTACCGGGTCTGATAAGGATTTTTCCCTTGATGGATAACACAGTAAAGCTGTATTACATAGTCTTTGATCTGAAAAACAACTGCAAAGTATCAAACCCCTAACACTGAAATGAAGCCAGTTAGCTGTGAAATGGCCTCTTACAAAAGCCCAGTCAGAATGTGCCATCTGAGTTTGTGGGGAGATGCCTTCAGTGCCAGATGCAGGGAAAGGGTCTTGTAATTACAACTGCACAAATATTATTACCACTGAAATTTGTGAGTCATGGAGGATCTGCAAGCCCAGTGAAGGATTTCCATTTAAAGAATTCCAGAGTAACAACGAAGTTTGGACTGTCGTTAGCACTGTATCGTATTGGTGGTGCTAGACTGCTTTATGCTAAATCAGCTAAAGCTAAAATGAGTATAACATGTTTGCCTCCACAAACAGGCTCCAGTTAGAAATGGAAGAAAAGACTCCACCTTTATCAATCATGACCTTTACTTTACCCCCTTCCATCCATCATGGCTGGGGCAAAGCCTTGCTACCCTCCTGGTTGCACAGACCTTGCTTATTTCTTCTCGGACGGCTTCAGTTCTTTTTGTGTTACTGACATTGTGTGATTAACCTTCGTATTTGTAATTGTTGTTGGTTTTTTAAAAATATATTTATTTATTTTTGGCTGCGTTGGGTCTTCGTTGCTGTGAGTGGGCTTTCTCTAGTTGCAGCGAGCGGGGGCTACTCTTCGTTTCAGTGCGCAGGCTTCTTATTGTGGTGGCTTCTCTTGTTGCAGAGTGTGGGCTCTAGGCGCGTGGGCTTCAGTAGTTGTGGCACACGGGCTCAGTAGTTGTGGCTTGCGGGCTCTAGAGCGCAGGCTCAGTAGTTGTGGTGCACGGGCTTAGTTGCTCCGCAGCACGTGGGATCTTCCCGGACCAGGACTCGAACCCATGTCCCCTGAATTGGCAGGCGGATTCTTAACCACTGCACCACCAGGTAAGTCCCTGTAATTGTTTGTTTGTTTGTTTGTTTGTTTTGTTTGTTTGGTTTTTGTTTTTGTTTTTGTTTTTTTGCGGTACGCGGGCCTCTCACTGCTGTGGCCTCTCCCGTTGTGGAGTCCGGACGCGCAGGCTCAGCGGCCATGGCTCACGGGCCCTGCGCTCCGCGGCATGTGGGATCCTCCCGGACTGGGGCACGAACCCACGTCCCCTGCATCGGCAGGCGGACTCTCAACCACTGCGCCACCAGGGAAGCCCTGTAATTGTTTTAAAGTCGGTTGCACACAGTGGTCAGTATTCATCCATTTATCCATCTATCCGTCCAATATTTATTGACCTTCTGCTTTGTGCCCAGTGTTGTGCTAGCGGCAGGCACACAGCACACACAGACCTGCCGGCTTGGGCTTCTCAGTCTAGTGGGAGAGGTAGGCTTGAGTGTAGTACTTACAACGATGTGTAATTATAAGCCCAGGTAGGTCTCCTGAAAGGAGATTAGAGAGGGGGGATCTGACTTAGGCTGCAGAGGGGGAAGGACAGTGTCTTTGAGGCGACTGTGTTTGAGTTGAAATGTGCAAGTTGGCTAGGAGCCATCACCGCCCTCCATCTGCCCGCCCCCCCTCAGGAGCACCTGCAATGGAGCAGCCATGTGCCATGGGGACCCGCGGGGCATCACAGCGAGAGGGGGTCAGGAAGGACCACACGTAGCAGTGGGGCCTGTGTCTGGTGCTTTGGGGAGCGTTTAAGGAAGCTGGGTGTCGCTCTGGATTGAATGCTGTCAGGAAGCAGGGGTGAGTCCTGATCAGGCGTCTTAGTGTTCTCACCCGAGAAGTGGGGAAGACCAGACAGAGGCTGGGATTGGTGAAGAAGCAGCAGTCACTCCTAGGAGCCAGGACCCAGGGACGATGGGGTGACTTTGGTGGTTTGGACAAGTTCCTGCTTTGTCCGAGTTCTGACCTGATTACGGAGTGGTCTTGTCAAGTACGTGATGAGTGGGGGCAGCGAGTAGGAGATGGTGGGGTGGGGAGAGTGGCTATCTAGGTATATTCGGGGGTGACTTCCTTAACATCGGCCAACTCCAGTCTGGGGACTGTTGTTCAGCATTCAGAGAACGGACAACTCACACGCTGTACCCGGGATAGATCCAGAGGAACAGAACAAGCTGCTGAGAACCAAGAAGCAGCACGGCCCTTAGTGGGAAAGATGCAGGGCAGCAAAGTACTGGAATCCTTTCAGTGTGAGAGAAGGAGGGTCTCTAATGCTGTGATTCTCAGAATGTGGTCCCCTGCTTAGCTGCTTCAGGCTCCCCAGATCCTGTTAGAGATACCAGTTCTCTGGCCCCAGTTCTACCCACTGAGTGGGCAACTCTGAGGGTGGAGCCCAGAAATCTGTGTATTCATGAGCCCTCCACAGGGTTCTGATGCATGGTCAAGGTCAAGTGTAGAACCTCATTGCCTTGCAGATGAGAAAGCTGAAGTCCAGAGGGCGCGGGTACATGGGCACTCTGGTCATAAAATAAGATGCTGTTATAAGTGACATAAGACCTCAGAGAAGGAGAAAAATGTGCTCCTAGTTCAGAACAAGCTTCTCCTGGAGTTACTAGAACAGTTCAGTGTTGATTCATCCACGAATCCAGTCCAAGCCAGACCACCTCCAGCACCTGGGCATTAGTGACACTAGCTGGCCCATCTTGGTGTTAATCACTTGGAGTATCACACAGGTCTTTCCCATCATCCCTTTTTTCCCCTCCGTCATCTTTACAAGGGGCATTAAAAATATATTATTAGCATTATGAGGGTTTTTGATATTTGTTTGTGATTTTCTATACCTGGTTGCCTGTATTAGCTTCCAATTGCTGCTGTAACAAATTACCACAAACTTGGTGCCTAAAACACCACAGGTTTATTATCTTGAAGTTCTGGAGTTCAGAGTCCAACAAGGTTTCATCAGGCTAAGATCTAGATGTTGGCAGGACTGCCTTCCTTCTGGAGGCTTAGGGGAGAACCCCTTTTCTGTTTTTTTTTCCAGTTTCTAGAGTCTGCCCACATTGCTTGGCTCATGGCTCCCTTCCACCTCCCAAGCCAGCAATGGGCCAGTCAAGTCTCTCTCAGTGTATCACTCAGATACTGATTCTTCTGCCTCTCTCTTCCACATTTAAGGAGGGCATGAGCTGCATTTGTTTGGTCATTGTGTCCCTGTGCCTGGCTCATGGTAAGCCTAAAATTAAGATTGGTTGAGTACATTACTATTCTTGACTTTCTAGCTAACTTCCCCCAGGTGTGTCCTAGACATCTCAAACAGAGCCTGCTGCAAACTGAGCTCAGCATTTCTCCTCCATAACACCCATCCTGACTCATTTATTCCCCATGTCCTTGTGGGTATTACCACCTTTCCTGTCATTTCCATCAGTATTCTGCTCATTGCCTTGCCTCTTCTTCCTTCCCCCTGCCCCTATATCAGCCCCTTCCAAAGGACAGTCAAGTCCCAAATGTTTCTGTAATTGACCCCATGCCTTTACTGTTCTGCAGATGCTTTCCCTCCTGAATGCCTTAGCAAAGGTTTCATGAAGCTGAGCAGTCACCCTTGCCTTTTTCTGTTCCATGCTTGTTCAGGCCTCTGAGCTTCTCCCATGTCATTCTCTTGATGGGGAATGGATTTCACTCTCTTCTCTGCCTTGTAGTGTCCATGTATTAGTTTCCTCTTCCTGCTTTAACAAATGACTACAAACCCAGTGGCTTAAAACAACATAAATTTATAATCTTACACTTCTGGGAGTCAGAGATCTAAAATGTGTTTTACTGGGATGATATCAAAGTGTTGGCAGGGATGTGTTTCCTTCTGGAGGTTCCAGGGGAGAAATCATTTCCTTGCCTTTTCCAGCTTCTAAAGGCAGCCTGCATTCCTTGGCTTGTGGCCTCATCACTCTAACCTCTGCTTCTGTCCTCACATCTCCTTCTCTCTTACTCTGACCCTCCTGCCTTCATTTTATAAGGACTGTTGTATTATACTGGGCCCACCTGGATAATCCAGGACACCCTCCCCATCTGAAGACCCTTAATCACATCTGCAAAGTCCCTTTTGCCCTGGAACGTAGCATATTCACAGGTTCTGGGGACTAGTATGTGGACATTTTGCGGGTGAGTATTATTCAGCCTACCACACCCCTTATTCATCTTTTGAGGCCTGCTCCAAAGGTTTCTGTACAGCACTTCATCTTGTATTAAGTCTGTTCATCTCTGACTGGGTGTCCCCAACTACATTGCCCTGGCTCATTGCCTGGCATACGGTAAGTGCCATATGTTAATGAATGAATGAATAAATGAATAACCCTTTCACCCAAGTACAGTTGCTATTTGAAATTCTCTGAGGCTATTGGCTGCCAGGAGTGTGTGTGCACTTCTGTAAAATCCCCCAGGCAGAGCGTGATGACAAGGTCTGTTTGCTGACAGTTCACGGTGGCCTGCACTGCAGTGGGTGAGAAGGGTAGTGCCACATGTGTCACATGGCTTCAACAAAGAGCTACAAGTTTAAGATAGCAAATTCTCTCTGGCAGTGATTCTCAACCAGGGGCAAGTCTGCTCCCCCCTCCCAGGGGGACATTTGGCAGTGTCTGGAGGTGGCAGCTGGTGGGGAAGGGGCAGCCTCCTGGCATCTGGTGGGCAGAGGCCAGGGACGCTGCTCCACATCCTGCGAGGCACAGGTAGCCCCACCACGGTTATCCGGCCCCGAGTGCTGGGGAAGCCTGCTCTGGGCATTACACAGATGGTCAAAGCATCGTTTCCTTCCTTCATCCTCAGCTGCTCTGGAACATAAGGTTTTCCCCTGTGGCCACAGCCTTTGTTTTATGAATGAACCAAGAAGTCGCTGGAGAGCAGGACTCTTTGGCACTTCTTCACCATCACCGTTTTGTCCTTTGAGTAGAAAGTGTCTTAATACGGCTCTTGACCCCCTTCTGTCCATACCTGGGTCATGAAGTTGTTGAACTTGCTTCTTCCATGTGTGGCTCCCCTGATGTTTTGCCTTCCTAGTGGGATGTGTTTATATGCTGGGTGACAGATGATGAGTCCTTTTGCCACCCACGCATGGGTCCCTGGAACCGTAATGCTGGTAGGGCCCTTGGCAGTCATGGCCCACACCATCAGATGATGGAACTGAGACTCAGAGAGGCAAAGTGACACGAGCCCCCAGCTGCAGAACCCAGCTCCCCTTCAGTATGAGAGAACCAGCCACCTGTATAGGTGCTCAATAAATATCAGGCTCCCGCTTCCCCCCAGTGAGGTGCTTTCTACAGCCTGTTTCCCTGGTAAGTTTTTTTAAACAGCTTTACTGAGATATCACTCAGATATCATACAGTTCACCCATCTAAATTGTGCAATTCAGTGTTTTTTTGTATATCACATTTTTATTTTTAAATATTTATTTATTTATATTTGGCTGTGTTGGGTCTTCGTTGCTGCGCGCGGGCTTTTCTCTAGTTGTGGCGAGCGAGGGCTACTCTTCATGGCAGTGTGTGGGCTTCTCATTGCATTGGCTTCTCGTTGCAGAGCACGGGCTCTAGGCGGGCTTCAGTAGTTGCAGCATGTGGGCTCAGTAGTTGTGGCTCGCGGGCTCTAGAGCGCAGGCTCAGTAGTTGTGGTGCCCAGGCTTAGCTGCTCTACTGCATGTGGGATCTTCCCCACATTCATTTTTTAAATTATGGTAAAACATACTAACAGAATTTGCCATTCTAACCATTTTTAAGTGCACAGCTTAGTGGCATGACGTACATTCCCAGTGTTGTGCAACCAGCGCCACTATCTATTTCGAAAACTTTTTCATCACCCTTCCCTGTGAGTTTCTAACTGGAAGGTTAGGATCCGTGTTCCCTGGAGGGGTTCCTGGACCACTCAGCCATTTTGGGGAACACATGGTAGAAGCCCAAGGATCCCAGTTAAGATTCCAAAGGAATACAGGAAAAGAGAAAGTATGGTTTTGTTGTTTTTTAATGGTTTTCGCTGATGTTTCCTTTGGGGGGGTACTTCATTTTTGCTCTGTGCCTCCACGCAGCTCCCTTGGTTCCATCCTTTTCATCCTGTGGGGGAATTCTGATTTTCTTTCTACATCCTGAAGCACTTGTGAGTTAGTTGCTTGGGCAACTCCCTTGGCAGTTACTGGGCTCCATTAAGAATATTTCAAATGTGGGAGAAAAGACTGCAGTGCCAAACTGGTCTCTAGAATCCACACGTGGAGACGTGACGGAGTGCCACGTTTCTTTGCTTCTGTTCCTTCAGCTGGCAAAGGTACACCGGCAACTGGTTGATGATGAGCGCTTGGTTTTCAACTTGATTGTTCTTTTATGGGTAAATATCTTACAGGCAGTCCTGTACATTAGGGGACACTTAAAGCCAAATGGATCTCGTGGACCTTACCTCACTAGTAAACTATGCTTACAGTTAGGCTCAGGAGGAAAAAACACTGATAACAACAACAACAAAAAAATCCTGGGATATTTGTCCTTCCTGAATGGTATTCAGTTGGCAAGAAAAGCCCAGTAAAGGCCTCAGCTTATTTCCTTCCAGTGGCCCGGGAAGTGGTGGGGCCACTGCAGGAGTCTGGTCTGTCCCCAGGCGCAGGGGACAGAGCGGCAAGATGAAGTGCTATCCAATTCATGCCGCTGGTTCTTCCTCAGTGTCTTGGATTAAATACTATAAATATTTTAGTGCTGATTAATTACTCATTTTGCATAACAAATCTAAGTCCTTAAGCACCCAAGTGCAGCATGTATAAACAGTTGAAAATACCAGCTCTTTAAACTTCAACTTCCTACCAGTCAGTGTTCAAACATAACATCAGCCGTTGTGTTTTTGCCGGATTTTTCTGGACTCTTCTAGACTTGGAGGACTTGGGGCCCAGTTCTAGGTCTGGTCCTCTGGGGCTGCACCAGTTTTATCCATCGCACACCCACTCCCTGTGTGAAAAGTCTTTAATTAGTTTAGTGTCCTCTCTAATTATTCCAGCTAGTTCTCATTTTTGTGCCTGGGGCTAGAAGGGGGTGCTTGAACCTTGTTTTGGATGAGAGCTGGGAAAGTCTTCCCTGGCTTCTCTTTCCCTGCCCCACAGCCAGCTTCTCCATGGATCCGCATCTTCTGCGCCAGACCCTTCTGGATGCTACCTTTGGCTACCTTCTGCTTGAGTAGTTTCCGTGCTCACTTGGCGAAATTCACTGGTCATGAATAACTTTGTAAACGGGCTTTGCCTTTCTCCTATTTTGATCATTAAAAACACAAAAAATTAAAAAAAAAAAAACTCTTGACAACTTGAACAAAATGGGACAGTTTTCACCATTTAACCAGTGATTTCTCAGTGGCCCTTTGTTCTCAATAAAATATTAGATGGAGCACAGGGGTGCCAACCCAAATACGTCTGTCAATTAGCTCATCAGTGGTACCTAAGGCAGGTTGGGCAACGTGTTTGTTAATTGACAGTGACCTTTTTTTTTTTTTGGCTTAATTGCTGCCTTTGTCGGGAAAGAAATGAAATGAAAGTAATTAGCTTTGGGTGGGGGGTCGAGAGGGGAGAAGGCAGGTAGGTGTGTCACCAATTGAAACAATTTGAAAAGGGCTGCAGTTTGCCCTTTTTCATGTTTGTTGGGCAGAGACACTGCAGCTGCTTGCCGGAGAAGTCTTTAAATTGTTTATTAGAGTTAGTTTTTAGAATAGGTTATACATCCACATGACTCAAAATTCACAAGGTGAACAGTGATTACTAAAAAGTCTCCTTCCCATCCCAGTCCTCTGGCTATCCAGTGACCCTCCCCATCTACTGTTGATATTTCTCGTGAATTCTTCCAGGGAGACTTGGTGCCTATACCAGCAGATAGGTATTTCTGTTATCCTCCCGCCCCCTCCACTTCACTTCTTGATTAATTGACGATGGGAGGACTTTCTAGCTGGTGATCTTTTCCCCTGGGGATGTGCATAGGAACCCTGTGCCTGGGTTCTCCCCATCCGACTTTGATGGGGAGACAGGTGGATTGTGGAAGCGATCTCCAGGAAATTCTGCTGTGCACTCCTGATCTCAACTGAGCTGGGTTCTGAACCGGTAGAAACTTGATCCTGGATCTTACACGATCTCGACCTCACTTCTGAACTGAGTTAGGAGATGTCTTCCCACTTTGATGTCGTGTGTGTAGTAAGGACTTTCTTCAAATGAGGAAGCCAAGCAGAGCCTGCTAACCTGCAAAAGGGGCTTATTCTGGGGCCACAGGGGCCTCTCATGCAGCCCAAAGACCCCAAGGAGTCCCAGAACCAGGGATGGGCCAGCTGCCCGGTGTGCCCTTCTGCCATCTCTCCTCCCTGCCCCTGTCCCCTTTCTTTTTTATCTTATTTATTTATTTATTTATTTTTTGCGGTACGCGGGCCTCTCACTGTTGTGGCCTCTCCTGTTGCGGAGCACAGGCTCCGGACGTGCAGGCTCAGCGGCCATGGCTCACGGGCCCAGCCACTCCGCGGCATGTGGGATCTTCCCGGACTGGGGCACGAACCCGTGTCCCCTGCATCGGCAGGTGGATTCTCAACCACTGCGCCACCAGGGAAGCCCCACTGTCCCCTTTCTTTGTGCAGTCATTCATGGGGCACGTGCCACAGTTCCAACCTCTTGTTCAGAGTTACTTGATTCGATCCCAGTTCCAGATTCCCATTAGGGTGACTCCGAGCCCCGTGGAGGGTGTCGCCCTCTGGAGACACACAAGTGGCTGCTGTTCTCCCACATCTGTGAGGCAAGGGACTGCCCGGTTCCAGTCCTGTGTCAGTGTTTAAGGAGGGCCTCCTCGGTGCCAGGTGAATGCTAGGTGCTGGGACAGTCCTGACCAGAACGCAGCCCTGCCCCTCGAGGATGGGGATGTCTGGGGGCCACTCTTGGGGCAGGTACTATACATGCGGATGCTTGAAAGCCGTAAGCCAGCATACCTGAAGGTGCCCTGTACCCACTTTTCCTGGCTTTCTCTTGACAAAGGGGTGGTTGGTGTGAGGTGGTGCCTTTAAGGGTGATCCTTCAAGGGTGATCCGGCCACCTTTGGAGTCCCCCTCACAAGGCTCCCCTGAGGGGCGGCTCCTGGCCTTGCTGGGCGCCGATATGCTTCCGAGCGAGTCACGGCTGTTTTTACCCTTTGAGACCCTGAGTCGTGTGACTGAACTTGGTTTTTCCTTTTGAGTTGGCAGCACTTAAAAAAGTGTGGATGTGACTTTGGGGGCACTTGGAGGGTCCGATGCATTTGTGACAGGGGGCAGGGTGCATTTGTGACATTGTCTGGCTCTTTTAGGGAACCTGTGGGTTTTTAAATGGAGGAAAAGATGAAGACATTGTGAAAAACAGCCACCGCCTGGCCTGGTGAGTTAACCGCTGGAGCTGGGTGATGTCGGTGAAGGGGCAGGGGACTGTGGCTGCTGTGTCCGCTGTCTGCCTGTCTCCACCCTCCCGCCTTCTCTCTTTTTCTCCTCTTTCCCCCTCACCCTCTCTCTGTCCCCTCCCCCACCCCTCCCCACACCTTCTCTGTACCCCCACTTTCCATCTCTCCCCAACTTTCTCTTCCCTCCAACCTCTCTCCCCTCACTGTCCACCCACCCATGCCTGACCCTCCCTCCTGCTCTTTCTCTCTCCACTTCCCTTCGGCCCCCCTTTTTTGCCCCTCCCCCTTTCCTTCATTCTCTCCTTCTCACACCCTCCCCCCCTCTTCCCCACCCCTCCTCTCCCATCCCCATGTCTGTCCCCCTTCTCCTCCAGGTCCCTCTGTCCACACCTTCTCCCCTCCTCACCCCCTGCTTGCTCCTTCCCCTTCCTAAGTCCCTCCTCTTCCTCCTCTTTCTCCTCCCTCTCTTCCCACCCCTCCACCTCCCCATCCCCCTCTGTCCCCGAACTCCCCCTCTCTCCCCCTCTTTCTTTCCCTCAAACCCTCTCTCTTCTCTCCCCTCCCCCATCTCTCTCCCTTGAACACCCCCCTTCCCTCTCTGTGGTCTCTTGCCCCCCTCTGCCTACACTCTCTCCCTCAAGCCCCTTTCTCTCCTGAAATCCCCCCTGTCTCACAGCCCTCGCATTTCTCCCTCTAAGCCCTGCCCACATGGTACTGCCCCTGCCTCAGCATCTTCAGCTGATAGCACCGCCTCCTTTGTGCTGCTGGAGCTGGGTGAAGCTCATGTATTCAGTGCAGTCTGAGGTCAAGATGGCCACATGAGGATGTGCGGGAAGGGCTTCTGCCCACCCCTGAGGGACCAGGTGACCAGCTCCCCGCCATTGAGGGCGATTGTCTTAAAGGATAACCTCTTCTCCTACGGTGGTGTAGAGGGCTCCATCCCTGACCGAGGGGAGGGGCAGGTTCTAGGACGGGTGTGTCTTATTCTAGTTCCAATATTCTCGAACACTGAAAAAAAATTTGTTATAAATATATAGTGACTCTATAATAGAGTTTAGAAAATAGGAAGCAGGAAAATTTATTATTATTATTTTTTGCTGTATGCCTAGTTCTTCCCTTCCTGTTACCCTCTAGATTCAATAAAATCCTCTTTAAATAATGTCTTCTGGTCCCAGCCACACGGCAGAGTATTAAGGGGAGGTCATGGTGGTGGCCATGTTGATGCCTAAGAGCCCTACAAAGTCAAAGGAGTCTGAAAGCAGGAGAATTTAAATCGAGCACTCATACAGTACCCCAATACAACCACTTTCATTTTATTTTGGTGTATGTCTTTTTAGACTTTTTACTATATACTTGAAGATAATATAATATATGGATAATATTAATATATGTAGTATATATAATTGTACATCCTGGGGTTTTTTTTTTTTTTTACTTCATAGTCATCTCCAAAGCTAGTGTTTGTAGTAGCTGAATATGTGAGTTCCTGAATCTTAACTTATGTAACCACTTCCCTACCAGTTGAGTATTTAGGTTGCTTCCATAATCTTGATATTATAAGTAAGGATGGCATGGACGCTATTTTCCTTTTTATCCTTTAAGGAAATCAGGTTGTAACCAGGGTGACATTCCACATCCATTCTTTGTTTCCGTAGCCTCCAAATGACTGGGATGGCCCATGCTGATGAATATGATGGTAAGTCCATGAGAGTCATTACATGTGCATTGGCAAGGTACTTGCCATTCCTGTGTTTGCTTTCAGTTTTAGTTCAAGAAACTCTGCTCATATGGCTTATCATCCCTTCTATGCTGTGTGTGTGTGTGTGTGTGTGTGTGTGTGTGTGTGTGTACGTGTACGTGTGTGAGTGACAGAGACAGGGAGAGGGGGGAGAGAGGGAGACATCTCTGAAGGAGACTGCTGGTGGGGCTTTCCTATTCCACACTGCGTTCATATTCATCAGGCCATTCTGAGATGATTAATCCTGGTTCAGTGCTCAGGCATGAGAATAGGGAATACACAGTGAAAGGTAAAACCCTCAAGGACTTGGTTCCTTCTCTTCTCTTTCTTTCCCCCTTCCCTCCCTCCCTCCTTCCACTTCACACCCGGACTGGCATTTTAAAGGGATTTTGTTTCCCAGAACCACAGGGAGAATTGTGTCCCAAAGGCGCTGTGTCCTCAATGGGACTTCACGTTTGGCTGGGATATGGGTCCAACTCCCATGCTGACGAGGGAAAGGTCGTGGCTGTAATAACCATCCTGTGATTTCCTAGCTTAGCTTTGTGTCATTGTCATACACTCCCCTGAAAAAATTGGGCTTTTGGCTTCAAAGGGCATCAGATAAGGGTGGCTAGAACCCAGGCTGGGAGAACAATCTCGAAGCCTGCCTTCTTGACGCATCAGTTTTGTTAATGCACAGCACTGTGTAAAGCATTCGTTCCTCAACCACCACGTGCATGTCAAATGCCTGCTCGTGTACCTGGCCAAAAAGGAGCTGAGTATTTATGATGCCCTTTCAAGGCCAAGTGTCTGTGAAAGTTCTAAACTTTATAAGAACACGTGTTAGGAAACCTTGGTAGCTAAAGGGTACTGTATCCTTTCTCCCTTTGTTTCAGTTTCAAATTATGAACATAAGTGGCCTGCACTGGCAGGACAAACAAGACACTTGATTCAGTACTGCCATATATTGGAATTCAGTTAGATTCTACAAGTCTTTATTGAGCGCCTGTTAGGTGTGAGATCTGATAACCAGAGGGACTTGGAGATATCTAAAGTTCCCCTCAATGACACATTTTCGCTAACTTTCATTTCCCTAGTTGGGTGGGAGATTGTGATGTGATCATTTCACGAACCACACAATGAAATAAGCAGTTAAACCAAAGGGTGTTTGTTTGAACAAGTTTTGTTACTCCCCAAAGAAGGAAAGATATCCATTTGAGGAACACACATCAAGTTAGAAGACAACTCTCTGAGATAACAGTTGTTAGTCAGTGTCTCTGTAACTCCCTCCTCACTGCAGTTCTAGAGAAACCAAAGAGGACAGTCTTTCTCAAATGAGTAAGGCTGAAGTTCCCTTCACCAGGGAAGTATTTACCAAGAAGCCCTCTTTTGCCTTGAACTTTAAAAATGTTTATTAGCTTTTATTTATTTATTTACTTAATTGCAGTAAAATATACATAACAGAAAATTTACCACTGAACTCTTTTTTTTTTATTGTGGTAACATATATGGAACATAAAATTTACCATCTTAACCATTTTTAAGTGGACAGTTCAGTGGCATAAAGTACATTCACATTGTTGTACAGCCATCACCACCATCCATCCATAGAACTCTTGCCATCTGGCAAAGCAGAGACTCCGTATCCCTTAAACAGCAACTCCCCGTTTGCCTCTCCCCCCAGCCCTTGGCAACCAGCATTCTCCTTTCTGTCTCTATGAGCTTGACTACTCCAGGGACCTCATTTAAGTGGACTCATACAGTGTTTGTGCTTTTGTGTCTGGCTTATTTCACCTAGCGTGGTGTCTTCAAGGTTCATTCATGTTGTAGCGTGTGTCAGAATTTCATTCTTTTTTAATTACCTTAAACTTTTCAGTAATGATGCTTCTTGAAAAATAGGCACTTAACTAGATACAGACTCCTTTTGCTTTTAGGTCATTTGGAAGTATAAACCTGTAAGAGATTCACAAATTAAGGATAAATTAACCCAATAAAGCTCAAATCAACACTAATAAGAGACACAATGACATGTTTCAGTGATGCCATTGTTGCTGATGAGGCGGCAAGGCACACATGCTGTGGTGCAGTCTTTTGAGTTCACTTGGTTCTCTCGTCTCTTCTCTATTCGAACCAATGTGAGAATCCTTCCTTCACACAGTGCTCTCTGAGACCTTTTCACGGGGGTGCTGTGCATTAGAACCGGTTTTGAAAGCTGATAGGATATTTGATATACACAGACCACATGTCCTGTGGACAGCGTGAAGCATCAGTATAAAATACATACTCATGCACCCATTCCTCAACATGTGCTCTGGCTCCGTCCTCTCCTCCTGCCTTCTCTGGAGGAGACAAGCATCAGGAGCCTTTTAAAAAATCATCTTGCCCTTCTTTTTAAGAAATAGTTGATCATTTCCATATGTATCTCCTAAAAACATATTGTCTGGTTTTGCTTGGTTTTAGTTTTATATAACCGGCATCCAAACCTCACAGAGACTTGTGACTTGCTGTCTCTCATTTTGTACTTCATTTCTTCTCCCTGTCTGATCTTCCATTGTTTGAATGTGCCATTGTGTCTTTTTCCTTTCTCCTGATGATGGACTTTTGCATTGCTTCCCATTTTTGCTACTATGAATGGACGTCCTATCACCATGCTGGTCAATGTCTCCAGGCGCCCTTGTGAAATACGTTTTTGAAAGGTGTATGACAAGGAGTGATTTTGCTGGGTTGCAAGTTGCTGGATTTCCAAAGTGGTTGTACCAGCATGTTCCCAACAAAGGAGTGGATGAATAAACTAATGAATGAAGGAGAGAACGCTGTATTCATTGAAGGAGAGAGGATGTGAGCTTTAGAAGAGAATGCCTAATTGGTTTTCACAATGTGTGTTTCCAGAGTGTAAACATTTCTGCTGCTCCCATCCTGCCCAGCATTTGGTGTCCTCTGCCTCTGTCGTCATGTCTCCTTTTCTGGCTCTTCAGCCTCCCTCTTCCGTCTTTTAAAGACCCTTGTGATTACACTGGGCTCACCCAGGTAATCCAGGATAATCTCCTCATCTCAAGATCCTCAACTTAATCGCATCTGTATAGTCCCTTTTACCAGGTTAGGTCACATACTCATAGGTTCTGGGAATTAAAATGTGGGCATATGGGGGGGCACTATTATGTCTACCATGGAGGAAGGGAAGCGTTCCATTTCTAAAAGGAGGAAGGTGATACTGGGAAATAATGATTAGTCTCTGCTGTATTATATGACTGCGTTTTTGCCCATCTCATGCCTGTGGATAGATTTTAAAAGTATTAAATTGTCAGAGCTGGCGAACTTGCTGAAGATGGGGCTTTGTTTTCTCATACTTTGTGGTTCTTGGGGTTCACATGTCAAAATAATCACAAAAGCAAACTTTTTTAAAAAATATTTATTTATTTATTTATTTACGGCTATGTTGGGTCTTCACTGCGGTGCGTGGGCTTCTCATTGCGGTGGCTTCTCTTGTGGAGCATGAGCTCTAAGCCTAAGTGCATGGGTTTCAGTAGTTGCGGCATGTGGGCTCAGTAGTTGTGGCTCATGGGCTCTAGAGCGCAGGCTCGGTGGTTGTGGCGCACGGGCTTGGTTGCTCTGCGACACGTGGGATCTTCCCAGACCAGGGTTCAAACCCGTGTCCCCTGCATTGGCAGGCAGATTCTTAACCACTGTGCCACCAGGGAAGTCCGATGCAAACTGTTTTTGAGGCCTACATCCTTTGTCACGAGTGAGTGTCCTCTGTGCATCTTCCGTTGGCCGCATTCCTTTCCTGAAGGCCATTTCCAAGTGCTGTTCTGCTTGTAGTTTCCTCGGAGAAGCTAACAGAGCCAGTAGCATCACTAGGATTAAATAAATGGTGAGTGTATTTATTGGCACAGAGTAGGGGCTCAAATGAGTTACAAATATATAACAACAAAAGGCCACACTGGCACACTGCCAGAACCCCCTCATGTATAAAGACCCCCTCATCGTACATTTTATGCACACAGTAGGTGCACTGATCAAATACCTTCCCGGTACCTTTTGACCCTCCATCTCTCCATCTTCTGTGTTCATCTGCTTTCTGTGTGTGTGTGTGTGTGAGAGAGAGAGAGAGAGAGAGAGAGATACAGAGAGATACAGAGAGAAGCAGACAGAGACAAAAACATACACACACATACACTCACAGATTTTTTTGGCATGTGCTATGAACTGAATGTTGAATGTTTTTGTTCCTATAAAATTCATATGTTAAAACCCTAAATCCCAAATGTGATGGTATTTGGAGGCAGGGCTTTTGGAAGGTTATTAGGTCATGGGGCTGAAACCCTCATAATGGGATTAGTGCCCTTGTAAGAGGAGACAGGAGAGAGCTTGCTTCCTCTCTCCCTCTCCCTCCCCCACCCACCTGTCTCCCACCCCTCCTTCCCCCCACTCATCCCACCATATGAGGGAACCAGGAAGAGGGTTCTCACCAGAACCTGACATGCTGGCACCCTGATCTTGAAGCATAACCCTCCAGAACTGTAAGGAATACATGTTTGTTTAAGTCACCTAGTCTATGGTATTCTTGTTCTAGCACCCCAAACTGACTAAGACAGCACGGAGAGAAGGGGGAACCAGGAGAACTATGGTGGGATCTATTTGCCAGTCCCTGAATTTATCTCTTTGGTGGAAGACTGCGAATTTTTATATCACTGTTAAGAGATACACAGAAGTTTCGGAAAATAACCCGGTTTGAATCATCTGAAATGATAAAAGTCTTCTTCTGTCAGAATGTAGAAATAACATAAAAACAAATCAATACTTATCTCTCCAGTGAATTCAGAGCATCTTAAAATGGTGTGCTGGACTCAGTTGTGTGGACTGAGAGCGGGGGCTGAGAACACTGGGCTTATGAGTAACAAGGGTGTGGGAAGGGTCTTTGCTGTGGGGGATGTCCTGGAAATTCAGTGTAGAAAATAATCTTAGGATCATTAGGGGCTGTGAGAGCCACACCAGCTGTCTCGAAGTGGCCCGAGGTGTTTTACAGATCTGGAACCACTCATGTTTGAGACTCAGATTGAGCTTTCACATAACATTTTATTTATTTATTTATTTTTGGCTGCATTGGGTCTTTGGTGCTGCGCGCGGGCTTTCTCTAGTTGTGGCGAGTGGGGGCTACTCTTTTTTTTTTTTTTTTGCGGTACGCGGGCTTCTCACTGCTGTGGCCTCTCCCGTTGCGGAGCACAGGCTCCGGACGCGCAGGCTCAGCGGCCATGGCTCACGGGCCCAGCCGCTCCGCGGCATGTGGGATCTTCCCAGACCGGGGCACGAACCCGCGTTCCCTGCATCGGCAGGCGGACTCGCAACCACTGCGCCACCAGGGAAGCCCGAGCGGGGGCTACTCTTCGTTGTGGTGTGCGGGCTTCTCATTGCAGTGGCTTCTCTTGTTGCAGAGCATGGGCTCTAGGCTCGTGGGTTTCAGTAGTTGTGGTGCGCAGGCTTCAGTAGTTGTGGCTCGCGGGCTGTAGAGCACAGGCTCAGTAGTTGTGGCACACGGGCTTAGCTGCTCCGCGGCATGCGGGATCTTCCTGGACCAGGGCTCGATCCCGTGTCCCCTGCATTGGCAGGCAGATTCTTAACCACTGCACCACCAGGGAAGTCCTCACATAACATTTTAGATCCCTGGCTGCTCTGAAATGCCAGGTCTTGTGGAAAGCTTGGGTTGCCATTCCTGCTTGGCTGCAGTGGTGGCAGCTCTGTTCACATGGCGAGCATGTGGGTTCAGTTTGCCATGTTCTCTACCATGCCCTTTTGCCTCCCAGACATGAGCCAGGACTGACAGCCAGTTGGTAGAGATAATCAGGCTCGTGCCATTGTTTCCAGATCTCCTTACCCTCTTGGGTGCCCTCAGGGGACCATTGGGTGGGCCTTCAAACACCCCTAACCTCAAGAGTTTGAATTCTTTCGTGAAATTACAACCAGATTGTCTCTACTTGGTGGGGCTGAATCATTCTTACAGAGGGAGTTGCTGAAAATTTGCAGGTTACCAGGACTGTGTGAGCCTCTAGGTGGAACTGCTCTTTAATGATGGACCCCAGGTCACTCTCCTTTGAATGTCCCATCACACCCAGCAGTGTTGATATGTTGGTTTTCATCTGATACCCTTGGGCCCACCATGTGTGTGCCTGGCCCACGAGTAAGAAATACCAGTAGTTGCCAATATCCAGGCTCTCCCCACTCACCTGAGATTTAATTTGAGCACCAGACACCACCAGTGTCTGCTGCAGTTTCTTTAGACCATTGTTGACATTGGCTGCTGACCCGTGTGTGTTGGCTCTTGGCTGAATGTGCCTTGGGAGCCTCTGTTTTAAAATAGATTGTCCTGTCAAGAGCACCCAGGTGGTGGACCTTCCGTGGTAGGAAAAGATATTTAAAGGCACAGCATGACTGGAGAGTTCTGAATCAATCCATTTAGGGTGGGATATAGAGAAGTAAAACCAGGGCCAGTTTGGGGAGTGCTGTGGGAAAGCAAGTTCCCATGCTTGTTGAGGAGGTGAGGGGCAGGTCGGGGGGCAGGGGGGAGGGGTGGGGGGCGGAGCAGGGCCTCATCTGATTTCTCTGTTAGCTCAGCCCCTCTCAGCTGACAGCTTGTTTTAGGAATCTTCTTTGTTTTTTTTTCTGCCATTGATTGCTTCCTTCTGATAACGGGGGGTGGGGGTGGGGTGTGTGCGCTAAGTCGATAATTTGCCAAATTTCTGTGTGCCGATTTGGTATGTAAAGTAGGGAAAACTTTCTGTGGTGATGACTTTGAAGTCTTCAAGTCTCATGGCCCCATGATACTTAGTCTGCTGGCTCCAACAGCGCCATCCTGGGCGCCTTCCCATCACTTCCCTGCCCTCCTTGGGCTCTGCTAGGTCTTTGTCTGGTCCCTTCTGTCCATGTTGTCCCAGGCCCTGCCCTGGTAAATCTTGGCTCTCAGCCTGGAGCTGACAAGTTCTTGCTTAGGAGGTGGAAGGGAAGAGCATGCTGGGCTGGAATAATTCATGCACGCTGCTGTCATAAGCTCACTTCCCAGAGTTTGTAGTTATGAATGGGAAGAAACCGCCAATTGGGGATGAGTAATTTATTTTTGAGGAGAGATCATGAGACATCTTATTTATCTTCGCTTTACTTGGTCTGCTGGAAGACACAAGGAAATCCGATTTGTTGTAGCCAGACATCATCCCCCTTCCCTTTCCTCCCTCCCTCCCCACCCCTAACTCGGATGTGAATGCTTCCGGGTGTGCAGGAGAAGAAGGGTCGCCACTTGAGGAGAGGGCACAGGGCACGTGCTGGCTCAGGAAGCCCCACCAGGGACCACAAGGACCCCAGAAATCATGGTCTTAGACTGTGGTTCCTTCGGCGCCAAGGTAAAGACCATGGCCGTCTCCTCCACACTGGCACCCCTGCACCTGGCCTGGTGTCTCAGCCAGAATGAGCAAGAAAAGAAAAAATATTTGTTGAATGAGTATAAACAACGGATGATGTGTGACTCTCAAGCCAGAGTCTCATTTCCCCAAACTGGGCCGGAAATTGATCTTTAATGGTATCGCTTATTCACATCTCCTGCACACATTGCACGCCGGCAAGAGCCAGAGAGAGAGTCAGCGCCTCTCAGAGTCTTCCCTGACATTGGCCTGTCGTTTTGTAAGGTGTATTCACATGTTTGAAAGCATATCTCTTTTGAAAGACCCCAAGAAATGGATCAAAATGATCTGTGACGCGGTCTCCGTAGAATTTTGCCAGCACAGCAGCACTTGTGCCCAGACCCCTTCGACTGCACACACAGGAATCTTCCTGTGGCTCTTGATCAGCCATTAGCGACATTTGTGTCACACTGAACTTGTCAAGAGAAGACCAGTGGTGGCTCCTGGTGTGGGGTGCGCTCTGTCATTAGGGCAGCTGGCAGGCTGGCTTGCTTTACTGCTCCTCCAAGGTTCCTTGCCCTGGGTCCACCACAGAAGAAATCGTCTCCTTGATCTTTCTCAGTTGTGGTCCGCATTCAGGCTTGCCACACTTCCGCCCGGGGACATGTTGAAGCGCATGCCTGTGCCCTGGGCTGTGCAAAGTAGAGCTGCGATAAGGGAGCCTGCAGGCTCATTTCTGCAGGGCTCTCATCCTGCATTTTAGGGAAGTGTCACTGGTCCCCTGTGCACCCTGAGCCGCTGGATGTTTTTCTTTGCTTTTCCTCTTGCTGGACTTTTTCGTTAGCCTGACCCCAGTCCCTGGCGTTTTGCTTCAGGATGCTTTTCTTCCTCTCTACAGAGTAATTGCTTAGAAAATGCCCTCCTGTCAAAAACATAAAGTCTCCAGTATCATAATTTGGTAGTGGAAATGCCTGTCATTTGGCTTAATAGTTTAACTGTGGTTAATGGGGACGAGATGGCAGCGTGGTGGCCAGTCCCTGTGGAAGCCGATGGGGTCGAGCATGTGAACACTCATTGGGGGCCCAGCCCACTTTTGGCAGGCACTTTAATCTTTTAATGCTTTCATGCTTTGGAGAATTATAGGAGCCATATGCTGCTGCCCAGGTAACTGAGACTTGCTAAAAACAGAGCTTAAATGGCCTCACTATTCTGGCACTGGAAAGCATGCCTTTTTATTTTTAGGCCAGCCTTTGTTAACCCCAATTATCTTCAAGCCTGGGGAAGAAGAATCACTGAGCAAGACCATAGTCAGTTGGATGCTGTTAGAGTTTGAACCTTCATTCCCAGCCAGTTGGAAAGAGGATCCAAAGATAGAGTCTGACCGCCATGTGGCTCCCCTTCTTTACCCCCATCCTCTATTTGGGAGAATTCCGCTTGCGTTTAGGGTACTTGCTGCAGGAAAAATAGGTTGAAAAGAGTGAAATCTGGCTCAGTTTATAGCACTGGTCAAACCAAAAACCGGAACAGATTGGAATGCACCAGTTTCGAGGCCATCGGAGAACCACAGTGAGACTCACACCCACACACTGTGGGATTGGGGTGGTCTCAAATGGAAATTGTCATCACTATACTTAGTTGCGAATTGATGAATTCAAAGATAGGTAAGAGTAGGCTTAACTTCCATTGCTCATTTCATAAGTAATAATCTCATTTTACTATCCCCATTCTTGCCCACCTTCAGTTACAGAAATAACTCTGAGTGGGTTTTCTTTTTAAAGATCTGTGTCAAGCAGATACCTCATAAAAATGGCACAGGCGAACCGTTCTATTTAGAATTGCCCTGTGACACAAAACCACGTGTGCTTGCCGTCCCCGGGCAGTGGTTTCTTTGGAGGGAAGGCCGAAGAGAATGGAGGCCAATGGCAGCCAGTGGCATGGAGCCAGACCTTCAAGAGAGGCAACTAGAAGTGCTGTGGACTTTGCATAGACAGGTTTACTTAGGTAAGAATCACATATTCATTAGGTCTGAAACAAGCTACTATTATGACATTTGATAACCAGTTGTATTCATTTCCTATTGCTGCCATAATAAATTTCCACAAAATTACTGGCTTAAAACAACCCAAATTTATTGTCTTACTGTTCTGTAGCTCAGAAGTCTGATGTGGCTCTCACTGGACTGGAATCAATGTGTTTCCAGTTCCTTTCTGGGAACTCTAGGGAAAATTCCATTCCCTTGCCTTTTCCAGCATCTAGAGACTGCTCATCTTCCTTGGCTCATGGCCCCCTTCCTCCGTCTTCAAAGCCTGCAACAGTGGGTCCTGTCCCTCTCACATTGCATCATTCTCACCCTTTCTTTGCCCCCAACTTAGATTTCTAAGGAGCTTCAGGATTACATTAGGTCTACCTGGTTAATCCGGCCTAATGACTCTATTTTAAGGTCAGCTGATTAGCAACCTTAATTCCATCTGCAACTTTAATGTCCCTTTGCTGTGTACTCACAGGTTCTGGGGATAACCATGTGAGCATCTGGGGGAGGGTGGGCACTGCTCTGCCGACCACACTGGGGACATTGTTTTTCTTGATCTCCATGTCAGGTAGGGCCAAAGGGGCAGTCGTTTAGGTGGCAGTCTGCGTGGGAGACAGCTTCCATCTTTGCAGAATTTGAGGAAGTTGAGAAGGAGGTTTCCCTCAGCCTGGCAGGCTGTGAAGTTTGTCAGATACCTTGTTTCTTTGTAGGCCCCTCCTGGAGTTTTGATGATCCCAGCTGGGTCTGTCACCGAGGGCTACCCTCCTAGGGCTGCTGGGGTCTGCGGTGGCATTGAAGGAGAGCAGGGAGTCGGGATGTCTGGGAACAGCTGGGCTGAGCGGCAAGAGAGGAATGAGGAAGCAGGGGGACGGGGACAGGAAATGACAGACGAATTTGCCCCTTGGGAGGAAGAAAATAGAAGATGGGGTTGATTACATCTGGCCCCAAAGAAAACAAAAGCTTGGGCTTTTTTGTCGTGTGCTTTGTGATTGATTTCACTGTTGAGTCAACTTGGAGACCTGGGTCACGTTTTGGGCATCTAGTACACTCCAGCCCCGACAAGCCCGAGGGGTTTGGTGCGGACACTTGGTGGCCCAGGGGAGGCTTGTCACTGCCCAAACAGTGCTCTCTGGAGGGAGCAGCAGCCCAGCTCAAGACCCTGTCCCAGGAGGGCTCCGCTTTGGAGAGTGTAGACCCGGCCTGGCGCATGCTCACAGAACGGCAAATGTGTTCTCAGGAATCCTAAGAAATGATCTGTTGTGAACTGACCTAAACTGGTTTGACGTTTGAAGAATTGTCAGATTATTTTGGGAAACAGTTGATGGGAGCCTTGTGCGTTCTTTCCCACAGTCCCAGGACTGGGAGGTATGTGACAGGGAGAGCAAGTCTCAGACCAGTTTGGGCCACTCACACAGCCACTTGTTAGCAGGCAGGCACGGGGAGAGCCCTCCTTCTGTTCCTTAGGCTCGAGCTCTCTGGCCAAGCGAGAGACAGTCAAGGCAGATGTGATGGTGCTCCAGTGGGAGGATTCCACCAGCCCCCTGGGAGGGGACAGGGCCCTCCTTTCATGGCCGACCATGCACCCTGACGGAGTCCTGGCTCCCTCCCCCGTGAAGTGGGTGGACTGCTGGTCTTCTTAGATTCTTCTCCGTGGTTCTTGCTAAGGTGGAGGTGCCAGCACAATGTTTCACTCCATCCAGAGAACAGGGAGATAATTGCTCGGTTCCATTATGCTAATAGACCAACTCCCATGCAGATGGACTCTGCTTAATCTTTCAAATGCTGCCCACCCATCCCCCCATCCTTGGAGTGTTCTTTTCTGATTTGGGTTCTTCACATAGGAACTGACCACCTTCAGGGTAAGGATTAATGACTGTACATCTGTATGTTACACTATCTATTTCTTTTAAAGGATAGATTGATTTAAAAAATTGTTTTTTACTTTTAATTTCCCTTTAGACTTAAGGAAAAGATACAAAAATAATATAGAGATTTTCCATAGATCCCTCACTCAGCTTCCCCTAATGTTAACATCTTACATGATCGTAGTACTGGTATCAGAACCAGGAAATCAACATTGGTGTAATATTACTTACTAAGGATTTTATTTAATTTCACCAGTTTTCCACTAATGTCCTTTTTTGGTTCTAGGATCCTACTCAGGGTCCCATCTTGCACTGAGTTGTTATTTCTCCTTCGTGTCCTGTGATCTGTTGACAGTCCCTCAGTCTTCCCTCATCTCTCTTGACCTTGACACTTTTGTTGAACGTCCCTCACATTGGATTTTCTCGTGATTGGACTGAGGTCATGTATTTTTTTATGGTGGCAAAATATCTATAACATAATGGTTACCATTTCAACCATACACTCCAGTGGCATCAAGTACATCCATGATGTTGTGATACCATCGCCATTCTCTATTTCCAGAACTTTTTCATCATCCCAAACACAAACTAATTAAGCAGTTAGTCTCCATTACCCCTCCCCCCAGCCCCTGATAACCTCTCTTCTACTTTCTGTCTCTGTGATTTTGCCTGTTCTAGGTACCTCATATAAGTGGAATCATATAGTATTTGTCCATTTGTCATTGGCTTCTTTCACTTACCTTATGTCCTCAAGGGTCATCCATGTTGTAGCACGTGTCAGAACTTCATTCCTTTGTGTAGAGAGACTACATTTTGCTCATCCATTCATCCGTTCATGGACACTTGCTTCCACCTTTGGGTGTTGTGAATACTGCTGCTATAAACATGGGTGTATAAGTAATTGGTTCACATGTTCAAAAGGAATGTGGAGAAACTGAGAAAGATGCAGGCTGGAGCTGGCAGGAAAAGTTACTCTTCTGTTTCTCCCATCATGCCCTGTGGGATGAAGCCTTCCACAGAAGAAAGACAGATTGGGGTGGGGCGGGGCAGTGAGAGGGAGGGGTATTCAGAGATGGATGCCAGAAGGCTGAGGGGCCAGCAGGAGAGAGGGAGCCAGACTGTCATACTTGCCCAAAGGTGCCGCCACTGGGGGAAGGTCTAGAAGGTTCCAAGCAGGACCACTGGACAGAGTCAAAGGCCGAAGGGAAGGACCGGTGGAGGATGGGTCAAGACCATGATGTGGTGCAGTCGGGGCAGTTCATTCCTTACCACCCGGAGCCAGGCAGGAGGGAACAGGCGCGGGCCGGGCTGGAAATTAAGTCCACTTACTATCTCCTCTTGCTCTTTTTTGGATTTTTGTGACCATGTCTCCCAGTAAGAAATGTATTTTACATTGCAACCTGGTGCACACACTCATCCTTAGTTACGATTGAAATACTCATCTCACAGAAAACATTTACTTCGCTACGTGAAATGGACTCTGATATTTTTGATTCAGTACTGTTCCATTAAAAAGAAAAGCCTATTGTGATTGCCCTTGGCTTGAAAACACAGTGCTATATGAAGGCCCACACGTGAAGTTCTTTGTGCCAGTTTGTTTTCCTTTTTCTATGGGTTCTGCCACCCCCACCCCATGAACACTGTAAACTATGTGATTGATCATGTTTCTCTTTTTGATTTGGCTCTTAGGAAACTCAAAGCCAAATTGGCTTGACCAAGCGGTAGGTCTCTATACGTTGTCATATATCATACCTACTGATACCTTAACTTTTCCTGGCTCTTCACATTTTAACTGTATTTATTCCGATCATAATTATTCAATATATTTTTGCTTTACTGCATGAATTCTTGGGACCTGCCACAACCTATGTGGAATGTGTTAGGATGTGATGATGGAATACCTAAGAAATCATTGAGAACTTTTGATCTTGAATGAGAAAAGCTTTGGAGCGAAGTCTGCCTCCTTAGAGACTTTTTTTCTGAAGCGAGGTCTGAACTTTATAATTTTCCTTTAGCTCTGTGACTCTCTGATTTATTTTTCTGGCCTTTGATTCTTTGTTTCAGATTATCTAGAAAGCATCTTCCCTCCCCCACCCCTTTTTTTTTTTTTTTTTTTTTTTATTTTTTATTTTTTGCTTTATCACAAATTTAATCAGTTATATGTATACATATGTTCCCATATCCCCTCCCTTTTGCGTCTCCCTCCCACCCTCCCTATCCCACCCCTCCAGGCGGTCACAAAGCACCGAGCTGATCTCCCTGTGCTATGCGGCTGCTTCCCACTAGCTATCTACCTTACGTTTGGTAGTGTATATATGTCCATGCCGCTCTTTCACTTTGTCACAGCTTACCCTTCCCCCTCCCCATATCCTCAAGTCCATTCTCTAGTAGGTCTGTGTCTTTATTCCTGTCTTACCCCTATGTTCTTCATGACCTTTTTTTTTCTTAAATTCCATATATGTGTGTCAGCATACAGTATTTGTCTTTCTCTTTCTGACTTACTTCACTCTGTATGACAGACTCTAGGTCCATCCACCTCATTACAAATAGTTCAATTTCATTTCTTTTTATGGCTGAGTAATATTCCATTGTATGTATGTGCCACATCTTCTTTACCCATTCATCCGATGATGGACACTTAGGTTGTTTCCATCTCCGGGCTATTGTAAATAGGGCTGCTATGAACATTTTGGTACATGTCTCTTTTTGAATTATGGTTTTCTCAGGGTATATGCCCAGTAGTGGGATTGCAGGGTCATATGGTAGTTCTATTTGTAGTTTTTTAAGGAACCTCCATACCGTTCTCCATAGTGGCTGTACCAATTCACATTCCCACCAGCAGTGCAAGAGTGTTCCCTTTTTTCCACACCCTCTCCAGCATTTATTGTTTCTAGATTTTTTGATGATGGCCATTCTGACTGGTGTGAGATGATATCTCATTGTAGTTTTGATTTGCATTTCTCTAATTAGTAAAGATGTTGAGCATCCTTTCATGTGTTTGTTGGCAGTCTGTATATCTTCTGTGGAGAAATGTCTATTTAGGTCTTCTGCCCATTTTTGGATTGGGTTGTTTGTTTTTTTGTTATTGAGCTGCATGAGCTGCTTATAAATTTTGGAGATTAATCCTTTGTCAGTTGCTTCATTTGCAAATATTTTCTCCCATTCTGAGGGTTGTCTTTTGGTCTTGTTTATGGTTTCCTTTGCTGTGCAAAAGCTTTTAAGTTTCATTAGGTCCCATGTGTTTATTTTTGTCTTTATTTCCATTTCTCTAGGAGGTGGGTCAAAAAGGATCTTGCTGTGATTTATGTCATAGAGTGTTCTGCCTATGTTGTCCTCTAAGAGTTTGATAGTGTCTGGCCTTACATTTAGGTCTTTAATCCATTTTGAGCTTATTTTTGTGTATGGTGTTAGGGAGTGATCGAATCTCATACTTTTACATGTCCCTGTCCAGTTTTCCCAACACCACTTATTGAAGAGACTGTCCTTTCTCCACTGTACATTCCTGCCTCCTTTATCAAAGATAAGGTGACCATATGTCCGTGGGTTTATCTCTGGGCTTTCTATCCTGTTCCATTGATCTATCTTTCTGTTTCTGTGCCAGTACCATACTGTCTTGATTACTGCAGCTTTGTAGTATAGTCTGAAGTCAGGGAGCCTGATTCCTCCAGCTCCATTTTTCGTTCTCAAGATTGCTTTGGCTATTCGGGGTCTTTTGTGTTTCCATACAAATTGTGAAATTTTTTGTTCTAGTTCTGTGAAAAATGCCAGTGGTATTTTGATAGGGATTGCATTGAATCTGTAGATTGCTTTGGGTAGTAGAGTCATTTTCACAATGTTGATTCTTCCAATCCAAGAACATGGTACATCTCTCCATCTATTTGTATCATCTTTAATTTCTTTCATCAGTGTCTTATAATTTTCTGCATACAGGTCTTTTGTCTCCTTAGGTAGGTTTATTCCTAGATATTTTATTCTTTTTGTTGCAATGGTAAATGGGAGTGTTTCCTTGATTTCACTTTCAGATTTTTCATCATTAGTATATAGGAATGCCAGAGATTTCTGTGCATTAATTTTGTATCCTGCAACTTTACCAAATTCATTGATTAGCTCTAGTAGTTTTCTGGTAGCATCTTTAGGATTCTCTATGTATAGTATCATGTCATCTGCAAACAGTGACAGCTTTACTTCTTCTTTTCCAATTTGGATTCCTTTTATTTGCTTTTCTTCTCTGATTGCTGTGGCTAAAACTTCCAAAACTATGTTGAATAAGAGTGGTGAGAGTGGGCAACCTTGTCTTGTTCCTGATCTTAGTGGAAATGGTTTCAGTTTTTCACCATTGAGGACGATGCTGGCTGTGGGTTTGTCATATATGGCCTTTATTATGTTGAGGAAAGTTCCCTCTATGCCTACTTTCTGCAGGGTTTTTATCATGAATGGGTGTTGAATTTTGTCGAAAGCTTTCTCTGCATCTATTGAGATGATCATATGGTTTTTCTCCTTCAATTTGTTAATATGGTGTATCACGTTGATTGATTTGCGTATATTGAAGAATCCTTGCATTCCTGGGATAAACCCCACTTGATCATGGTGTATGATCCTTTTAATGTGCTGTTGGATTCTGTTTGCTAGTATTTTGTTGAGGATTTTTGCATCTATGTTCATCAGTGATATTGGCCTGTAGTTTTCTTTCTTTGTGACATCCTTGTCTGGTTTTGGTATCAAGGTGATGGTGGCCTCGTAGAATGAGTTTGGGAGTGTTCCTCCCTCTGCTATATTTTGGAAGAGTTTGAGAAGGATAGGCGTTAGCTCTTCTCTAAATGCTTGATAGAATTCGCCTGTGAAGCCATCTGGTCCTGGGCTTTTGTTTGTTGGAAGATTTTTTATCACAGTTTCAATTTCAGTGCTTGTGATTGGTCTGTTCATATGTTCTATTTCTTCCTGATTCAGTCTTGGCAGGTTGTGCATTTCTAAGAATTTGTCCATTTCTTCCAGGTTGTCCATTTTATTGGCATAAAGTTGCTTATAGTAATCTCTCACGATCTTTTGTATTTCTGCAGTGTCAGTTGTTACTTCTCCTTTTTCATTTCTAATTCTATTGATTTGAGTCTTCTCCCTTTTTTTCTTGATGAGTCTGGCTAATGGTTTATCAATTTTGTTTATCTTCTCAAAGAACCAGCTTTTAGTTTTATTGATCTTTGCTATTGTTTCCTTCATTTCTTTTTCATTTATTTCTGATCTGATTTTTATGATTTCTTTCCTTCTGCTAACTTTGGGATGTTTTTGTTCTTCTTTCTCTAATTGCTTTAGGTGCAAGGTTAGGTTGTTTAGTCGAGATATTTCCTGTTTCTTAAGGTGGGATTGTATTGCTATAAACTTCCCTCTTAGAACTGCTTTTGCTGCATCCCATAGGTTTTGGGTCGTCGTGTCTCCATTGTCATTTGTTTCTAGGTATTTTTTTATTTCCTCTTTGATTTCTTCAGTGATCACTTCGTTATTAAGTAATGTATTGTTTAGCCTCCATGTGTTTGTATTTTTTATAGCTCTTTTCCTGTAATTGATATCTAGTCTCATAGCATTGTGGTCGGAAAAGATACTTGATACAATTTCAATTTTCTTAAATTTACCAAGGCTTGATTTGTGACCCAAGATATGATCTATCCTGGAGAATGTTCCATGAGCACTTGAGAAAAATGTGTATTCTGTTGTTTTTGGATGGAATGTCCTATAAATATCAATTAAGTCCATCTTGTTTAATGTATCATTTAAAGCTTGTGTTTCCTTATTTATTTTCATTTTGGATGATCTGTCCATTGGTGAAAGTGGGGTGTTAAAGTCCCCTACTATGATTGTGTTACTGTCGATTTCTCCTTTTATGGCTGTTAGTGTTTGCCTTATGTATTGAGGTGCTCCTATGTTGGGTGCATAAATATTTACAATTGTTATATCTTCTTCTTGGATCGATCCCTTGATCATTATGTAGTGGCCTTCTTTGTCTCTTCTAGTAGTCTTTATTTTAAAGTCTATTTTGTCTGATATGAGAATTGCTACTCCAGCTTTCTTTTGGTTTCCATTTGCATGGAATATCTTTTTCCATCCCCTTACTTTCAGTCTGTATGTGTCTCTAGGTCTGAAGTGGGTCTCTTGTAGACAGCATATATATGGGTCTTGTTTTTGTATCCATTCAGCCAATCTGTGTCTTTTGGTGGGAGCGTTTAGTCCATTTACATTTAAGGTAATTATCGATATGTATGTTCCTATTCCCATTTTCTTAATTGTTTTGGGTTCGTTATTGTAGGTCTTTTCCTTCTGTTGTGTTTCTTGCCTAGAGAAGTTCCTTTAGCATTTGTTGTAAAGCTGGTTTGGTGGTGCTGAACTCTCTCAGCTTTTGCTTGTCTGTAAACGTTTTAATTTCTCCATCAAATCTGAATGAGATCCTTGCTGGGTAGAGTAATCTTGGTTGCAGGTTTCTCTCCTTCATCACTTTAATTATGTCCTGCCACTCCCTTCTGGCTTGTAGAGTTTCTGCTGAGAGATCAGCTGTTATCCTGATGGGGATTCCCTTGTGTGTTATTTGTTGTTTTTGCCTTGCTGCTTTTAATATGATTTCTTTGTGTTTAATTTTTGACAGTTTGATTAATATGTGTCTTGGCGTATTTCTCCTTGGATTTATTCTGTATGGGACTCTCTGTGCTTCTTGGACTTGATTAACTATTTCCTTTCCCATATTAGGGAAGTTTTCAACTATAATCTCTTCAAATATTTTCTCAGTCCCTTTCTTTTTCTCTTCTTCTTCTGGAACCCCTATAATTCGAATGTTGGTGCGTTTAATGTTGTCCCAGAGGTCTCTGATATTGTCCTCTGTTCTTTTCATTCTTTTCTCTTTATTTTGCTCTGCATTAGTTATTTCCACTATTTTATCTTCCACCTCACTTATCCGTTCTTCTGCCTCAGTTATTCTGCTATTGATCCCATCTAGAGTATTTTTCATTTCATTTATTGTGTTTTTAATCGATGCTTGATTCATCTTTAGTTCTACTAGGTCCTTGTTAACTGTTTCTTGCATTTTGTCTATTCTATTTCCAAGATTTTGGATCATCTTTACTATCATTATTCTGAATTCTTTTTCAGATAGACTGCCTATTACCTCTTCATTTGTTAGGTCTGGTGGGTTTTTATCTTGCTCCTTCTCCTGCTGTGTGTTTTTCTGTCTTCTCATTTTGCTTATGTTACTGTGTTTGGGGTCTCCTTTTTGCCGGCTGCAGGTTCGTAGTTCCTGTTGTTTTTGGTGTCTGTCCCCAGTGGCTAAGGTTGGTTTAGTGGGTTGTGTAGGTTTCCTGGTCGAGGGGACTAGTGCCTGTGTTCTGGTGGATGAGGCTGGATCTTGTCTTTCTGGTGGGCAGGTCCACGTCTGGTGGTGTGTTTTGGGGTGTCTGCAGACTTTTTATGATTTTAGGCCACCTCTCTGCTAATGGGTGGCGTTGTGTTCCTGTCTTGCTAGTTGTTTGGCATAGGGTGTCCAGCACTGTAGCTTGCTGGTCGTTGAGTGAAGCTGGGTGCTGGTGTTGAGATGGAGATCTCTGGAAGATTTTCGCCGTTTGATATTATGTGGAGCTGGGAGGTCTCTTGTGGACCAGTGTCCTGAAGTTGGCTCTCCCACCTCAGAGGCACAGTACTGACTCCTGGCTCCTCAATTTGGGATGATTTGTTGTCTATTCATGTATTCCACAGATGCAGGGTACATCAAGTTGATTGTGGAGCTTTAATCCGCTGCTTCTGAGGCTGCTGGGAGAGGTTTCCCTTTCTCTTCTTTGTTCTCACAGCTCCCGGGTCTCAGCTTTGGATTTGGCCCCGCCTCTGCGTGTAGGTCGCCGGAGGGCGTCTGTTCTTCGCTCAGACAGGAAAGGGTTAAAGGAGCAGCCTCTTCGGGAACTCTGGCTCACTCAGGCCGGGCGGGAGGGAGGGGCACGGAGTGCGGGGCGAGCCTGCAGCGGCAGAGGTCGGCGTGACGTTGCACCAGCCCGAGGCGCGCCGTGCGTTCTCCCAGGGAAGCCGCCCCTGGATCCCGGGACCCCGGCAGTGGCGGGCTGCTCAGGCTCCCGGAAGGGCGGTGTGGACAGTGACCTGCGCTCGCACACAGGCTTCTTGGCGGCGGCAGCAGCAGCCCCAGCGTCCCACGCCCGTCACTGGGCTCCGCGCTTTCAGTCGCGACTCGCGCCCGTCTGTGGAGCCCCTTTAAGCAGCGCTCTTAATCCCCTCTCCTCGCGCAGCAGGAAACCAAGAGGGAAGAACAAGTCTCTTGCCTCTTCGGCAGCTCCAGAGTTTTCCCGGACTCCCTCCCGGCTAGCTGTGGCACATTAGCCCCCTTCAGGCTGAGTTCTCGCCGCCAGCCCCAGTCCTCTCCCTGCGCTCTGACCGAAGCCCGAGCCTCAGCTTCCAGCGCCGCCCGCCCCGGCGGGCGGGCAGACAAGCCTCTCGGGCTGGTGAGTGCCGCTCGGCACCGATCCTCTGTGCGGGAATCTCTCCGCTTTGCCCTACCCAGGTATGTGGGGAGTTTCTTGCCTTTTGGGAGGTCTGGGGTCTTCTGCCAGCGTTCAGTAGGTGTTCTGTAGGAGTTGTTCCACGTGTAGCTGTATTTCTGGTGTATCCGTGAGGAGGAAGGTGATCTCCGCGTCTTACCCCCCACCCCTTTTTTAAAAGGAATTTATTACAGTTGCAAAGGTAGAATTCGGGAAGTTTGGTATTGGTGTGTAGGAAAGATGTCATTTTATCTTTAAATAGGACTGTTTTAACTTTCACTCACATTTCTTAGAATGCCATTTGTTTCTGTAGACTTAAAAATTTTTTTTTATTTATTTATCTTTGGCTGTGTTGGGTCTTCACTGCTGCACACGGGCTTTCTCTAGTTGCGGCGAGCGGGGGCTGCTCTTTGTTGTGGTGCGTGGGCTTCTCATTGCGGTGGCTTCCCTTGTTGCGGAGCATGGGCTCTAGGTGCGTGGGCTTCAGTAGTTGTGGCTCGCGGGCTCAGTAGTTGTGGCTCGCCGGCTCTAGAGCGCAGACTCAGTAGTTGTGGCGCACGGGCTTAGTTGCTCCGCAGCATGTGGGATCTTCCTGGACCAGGGCTCGAACCCGTGTCCCCTGCATTGGCAGGCGGATTCTTAACCACTGCGCCACTATGGAAGTCCCTGTAGACTTTTTTTAAAATAGATTTTTAACCTCCTCTTGAATGCAGTAAAGTATTATGAACATTTTCTTTCCCTTTTTAAAAAAAATGAAGTATAGTTGATTTACAATGTTGTGTTAGTTTCAGGTATACAGCACAGTGATTCAGATATATATATGTATATATACATATGTGTGTGTGTGTCTATTCATATTCTTTTTCAGATTCTTTTCCCTTGTAGGTTATTATAAAATACTGAGTAATTGAGTATAGTTCCCTGTGCTCTACAGTAGGTCCTTGTTTGTATTTTTTTTTTTTTTTTTTTTTTTTTTTTTGCGGTACACGGGTCTCTCACTGTTGTGGCCTCTCCCGCTGCGGAGCACAGGCTCCGGACGCGCAGGCCCAACGGCCACGGCTCACGGGCCCAACCGCTCCGCGGCATGTGGGATCCTCCCGGACCGGAGCACGAACCCATGTCCCCTGCATCGGCAGGCGGACTCCCAACCACTGCGCCACCAGGGAAGCCCTGTATTTTTTTTTTAATCCCAGGAATGCCTCTTAGTCAAGCACCCTGTGTCTGTAGAGATTCCCCAGCCTCAGCTCTGGTCCTCATCCCCCTTCTTGCTTGGCCATCTAACTGCTTTCTCTGCCACCTGCAGCCTCTGCCCGTGGGTCCCACTCCTGCCACAGGTATCTTCTGAGAACCCATGTGTATGGTTGTATCTCCCCTCTGCTCCCAAACCTCTGGTCCCTTCCCGGGCTTGCGGATCCTGCGGTCTCTTGAGCTTGTATCAAGGCCAGAACCCACCTTGCCCTGTGGGTAGCACCGTCACTTTCACCGTGCTCCACCCCCCACACACCCCCGTGCCCCAGGTCAGAAGGCTTTGGAAGGAGGATGAAACGAGCAGCCCATCGATGCACCTGGACTTCTCAAGAGGCAGTGAAGGCTAGGGAGGAAGAGTTTGGAGTTGAGTCAGTTATTGGATGAACTTTTCACTAAGCTGATGAGCATTGCCTGGCCTTCGTTTGAGATAATAAAAGGAAGTGAGGACTGTATGGGTGTGAAGTCACTATCGCCAAGACGCGAAGTCTCGGGCTTTCTGGGACCAGTTTATCATTTCATTCTGAAAGAGCATAATTATTTTTTAGCTATGGGATCTACCTTAACATATTCAAAAGCAGGATTTTTTGGGAGGGAGCAATGTAGTTGATTGTGTATTTGAAATTCTTCATAAGATGTCTACTTTCTTTTCTCTTTGTTCTCAGTTATTGATTTAGAAGTAAGCTAGAAGCATCTGACAGGAACTGTCACTAACCCACTGTGAAGTTAATTTTATTTTGGTTACATGTAATTATTTCATGTTTGCTTCTGTGGGGAACAGCAGCAATAGATTTCATCTCCTTTTTTCCCCCTGAAAGCTTCCCTTTTACCTGTGCAAATCTTTCTCTCTCCATGTTCCCGTGGAATGATGGGGGAAACTCTGAATGCCAAAGTGGACATCTGCAGAGAGCCTGCTGAAGTCCTGCCACTGATGTCAAATAACTCATGGAATGTGCCAGTCTGATAAGTCACTGGTAGAATGAGGGTATTAAGCCATCTGTAGAAACGACTAGAAAAAAAAAATCTGGCATAAGAGCTGACCATTAGAAAAAATACTTTATGGCACACAGTTTGATTAAGTTAGTACTTAGAAATTAATATTTGCACCATCAGTGTACACACTTAAATGCCAAATGAGGAGTCCAGTTGTGATATGTGGCCCATCATTCAACATATACTCAAAGGCTTTTTCAGAAAATGTGTCTGTTCCTTCTGTGTGTAGCACTACTGCCAGGTAGGGGTAAGTGTACGTGAAAATATTTAATACCAGCTCCCTTCCTTTATAGGAACTTAAATCTGTTTTGGGGTGGCACGACATGCAATTTATGAGATGAATTAAAATAACAGTCTAAGACAGGGGTCGGCAAACTATGACCTACAGGTGAAATCTGGCCTGCTGATTATTTTTGTAAATAGGGTTTTATTGGAACACAGCCATGCCCATTCATTTCCGTGTTGTTCAAGGCTGCTTTCTTGCTGTAACGACACAGCTGGGTAGTTGGAACACCATATATGGCCCACAAAGCCTAAAATATTTACTATCTCACTCTTTAAGAAAAAGCTTACCAACCCCCAGTCTAAGACAATATTTCAAAAGATGTTCAAGGCAGTGTCTGATAGTTAGAAGTGATTTAGGTAGTTAACACTGTAGTTAGTAAGTCTGAGAATATAGTGGTGGGTGTCCCAAGATGGGGCTTGAAGTTGACCTCAAGCCATGAAGATGGAGGGCGCTTTGTGATGCAAGGAATAAGAAGCAAGGTTCGTGGGTGAGAATATACACCATGCCCTCTGGAGAAGAGTGGGTGGGTTGATGGGGAGCAGGACTATACAGTTGGTGTTGGGCTTGGAGGCGGGGTGTAAATGTAGTTGAGCTTGTCAATGTCACACCTGTACCACGTGGTGGTGGCCTTTGAGTTTCCCCAAACATGTACTTTCTTTCAAAGACAACATTCACTTACACAATAGATACTGATTTCAGACCTGTGATGTGGTTGACCCCAGGGGGATGTTAGCATTCATGGAGGCTTATTTGTTTCATGTAGTGCTAGTTCTAGGTGTGTTGGAGAAGTAACTGTCATTTCTAAGAGAGGTTTAACCTTGAGATCCCCTGAAAGCCACTAGGAGACTTGTATGGATAGGCAGTCTCCCATTCCATGGTGACAATGTTGTGGAGAGTCTTTTTTTTTTTTTTTTTTTTTTTTTTTTTGCGATACGCGGGCCTCTCACTGTTGCGGCCTCTCCCATTGCGGAGCACAGGCTCTGGACGCTCAGTCTCAGCGGCCATGGCTCACGGGCCCAGCCGCTCTGCGGCATGTGGGATCTTCCCGGACCAGGGCACGAACCCTCGTCCCCTGCATCGGCAGGTGGACTCTCAACCACTGCGCCACCAGGGAAGCCCTGGTGAGTCTTTTGAGATGGGAATTCTGGAAAGGAATGTTGTGTAGAGGAGAGAGATTGGGAGGGGAGAAGGAAGGAGGAGGGTGCGCCCATCCTTGGCTACTTCCTTGTCTCTTGCTTTCCTTTAGAGCTTCAGTAGTGTCTGCCATTTTGTCTGGGTCTGTAAAACTCCCTGCACACGTCCTCACAGGGTGTGTGCTTTCAGCCTCTGGATCCCCAGCCCTATGCAGTTGGTGGGTTATCATAACCTTTCCAGCTGCCACCATCTCCCCTACTCTGTGACCACCCATCCCAGCCTGTATCCTGCCGTCTGGCAGCTGGTCGGCATCGAGCTCCCCGACTCCCCCTAGATCAGTAACTGGAGGCCACTAAGCTCAACTCTGAATCCTTTCTCTGCTCCCTGGGCAAGCCCCAGGGCGCCCATGCCATGCTTGTCTCTGGCCCTGTCGTGGGCTCTGGAGAGGTGGCAGGGGTGAGGCAAGGGGCTGTTGCCCATTCTGCTGGGTCCTCACAGCCACCCACCAATGCTTCCATTGACCTCTCATCCACTCCTTTGTTTTCCTCTGTAAATTAACACACACACACACACACACACACACACACACACACACATATACTATGCAAAAGAAAATTCCATGTGCATTTTGCACTGAGCTTATTCTATAGACTGTTTTCTCAAGTTCCTCAGATTCTCTTCTCACACCTGACTGTCACCAACAGATGACCTTGATTCCTATGTGAGGGAAGGTGTCAGCTCCCTCACGTACCCTCATCTTTATGTCTTTATATTGCTGTTGGAACACGTATCCCCCTTTATCCTCTTTTATCTAATGTCAGAGAAGGAAATAGCCTTGCTTCTTTTTTCATCCTTTCCTGACTTCTTTCCCGTGTTGGGCCCCTGACTCATACTCATGTTGTCCAGCCCAGTGCCCCCTTTCCCCCAGACTCTCAATAAATACGTACTGGATCAAAGAGCTGTTCTGTCCAAGAAAATGTCAGCTAAGGATTTATGCGGGCAGGCTGGCCTAATCTGGCCTGGTTTCACATTTGGGCATACTACCTGCATTCATGTGTGCCCTTTGGTGTCTTCATGTTATTATCTGTGCAGCCACAGTGTCTGGAGCTTACATCTCAGAAAATCTTCATTGACTGAAGAAATATGAGCAGGAACAGGGGCAAGAAGACAGGCTTTGAATTCAGACTGGCTGTGGCTTGGATATCAGCTCCCAACCCTTGAACAGGTTATCTGATCTCTGTGGGAACCAGATTCTTCATAAATTTGGAACCACAATAGACACGTCATAGAGTGTGTGTCAGTTACTACTGCTGTGTGACAAATTATTCCAAACTCAGCACCTTCAAACAGCCATTTTATTATGCTCATGGATTTTGTGGGTCAAGAATTTGGACAGGACTTCCCTGGTGGCACAGTGGTTAAGAATCCTCCTGCCAGCGCAGGGGACATGGGTTCGAGCCCTGGTCCGGGAAGATCCCACATGTCGTGGAGCAACTAAGCCCGTGCGCCACAACTACCGAGCCTGCAATTCTAGAGCCCGCGAGCCACAACTACTGAAGCCCACGCACCTAGAGCTCGTGTTCCGCAACAAGAGAAGCCACCGCAATGAGAAGCCCGCGCACTGCAGCGAAGAGTAGCCCCCACTCACTGCAACTAGAGAAAAGCCCACGCACAGTAACAAAGACCCAACGCAGCCAAAATTTAAATAAATTAATTAAAAAAAAAGAATTTGGACAAGGCATGGTGGGGATGGCTTGTCTTAGCTCCACAGCGTCTGAGGCCTCAGCTGGAAAGACTTGAAGACAGGGGGTGACTTGATAGCGGGAAAGCTGGAATCATCTGAAGCCTCTGACACTTACATGTTGGCCTGGGCTGGGATGATTCAGCAACTCAGTGGTGAATGCCTACGTGTAGACCTTCAGTATGAGTGGGCTTTCTTACAACATGGCTGTCTTTGGGGTATTCCAGCAAGTGGGTTGGAAATTGCATATTAACCTTTTGTCACCCAGCCTCAGAAGTCACACAGCATCACTTCCCTGCACTCTCCTGGTCAAAGTGCTCACAAGCCTGCCCAAATTCAAAGGCCCAGGGAGCGAGATTAGATTTCCCTTGTTGATGGCTGGAGTCACATCCTAGAAGAGCATGAGGGATGGGAAAGTCTTCTGCAGCCATCTTGGAAAATATAGTCTGCCACAGAGTGGTTGTTATAGTTAGATGATGTGATGAGGATAAAGGCAACTGGCACCACGAAATTAAGAGTATATTTTCATTCAGCAATTATTTATTATATTCCTACTATATGCCAGGTGTTAGGCCAGCACTGGGTCTGTAGGGGCAAACACGGCAGTTGTGCTCTCTGCCCTCCTGTAGCTTTCACTGAGGGGACACAGGTGGCAATCCAGTGCGATTAGATCTGTGATAAGGACTTGGGATTCCATTTCTTTGAGGGAGAGGGACTGGTTGAGCGTCTGGATTTGTTTGTTTCATTTGAAGTGAGAATGAAGTGAATTCCCCCCCGTGAATGCTGAGGATGGGTGCTCTGCCCGGCATTAATGATCCTGCTCGCTGCTGTCTTGTTGGTGGTACTTCTGCGGACCTGTAGTCTCGTAGCCATGAAAGATGCCTCAGAACTCATCAGGCCCAGGGTCTGCCAGCATCCCCTGACCCTGCCATTCAATGTAGACTTATGTTCCTCCTTCCTAAAAAGGGGTTTAGGAGAGTGGTGGAGGTGTGGAGTCACCTGGGGGACCGTCTTCAAAGTAGGTGTGCTCCTCCCCCCCCAATTCTGATGTGGCCCAGGCTGAGAGGAGAGGCGGGGGAGGCTGCACAGGTGATTCTGACCCCTGGGTAAGGAGTTCATGTGGTATAGACCAGCACCTCTCAAATGACACTGTGTGTGTCATTCCCCTGGGGATCTCGTTACACTGCAGCTTCTGATTCAGTAGGGCTGGGTGAGGCCAGGGCCAGCAGGGGCGTGGATAGTACCAGCAAGGGACAGGCAGAGATGCCTACTGAGGCCTGCCCCCGCCACACTAGGGCCAGCTCGCAGAGAGAGTGAGTCGTCGAGGGCTAGGCAGGTGACCTACCACATTTCTGCCATGTTTCAGCACATTTCTTAAAGATGAGGACTCTGTCAAAAACCATAATCACGATATCACTTTTACACCTAAACAACCAAAACCACAGCCTTCCTTATACAAAACCAACTCAAGAAACCCAAAATCAGAATGTAAATTGGTATAACCACTATGGAAAACAGTATGGGGGGGTTCCTCAAAAGATTAAAGATAGAATTATCATATAATCCAGCAATCCTACTGCTGGGTATGTATCAGAAGGAAATGAAATCATTATCTCAAAGAGATATTTGCACCCCAATGTTCATTGCATCATTATTCACAGTATCCAAGGAAACGACTTACATGTCCATCGATGGATGAATGGGTAAAGAAAATGTGGTATGTATTGGGCTGGCCAAAAGGTTTGTTCAGTTTTTTCCGTAAGACGGCTCTAGTAGCACTTAGTTGTCTTTAACTTCATTCAAAACAACTTTTTAGGTTGTTTGTGACAGCTGTCATATCAGCGTGCATTTAAAAAAAGACATCAAAATTGGGGAATTTTTGTGTAGCCATTTTATCTTATTTTTTAATTTATTTTAATTAATTAATTTATTTTTTAACATCTTTATTAGAGTATAATTGCTTTACAATGGTGTGTTAGTTTCTGCTTTATAACAAAGTGAATCAGTTATACATATGTTCCCATATCTCTTCCCTCTTGCGTCTCCCTCCCTCCCACCCTCCCTATCCCAGCCCTCTAGGTGGTCACAGAGTACCGAGCTGATCTCCCTGTGCTATGCGGCTGCTTCCCACTAGCTAGCTATTTTACGTTTGGTAGTGTATATACGTCCATGCCACTCTCTCACTTTGTCACAGCTTACCATTCCCCCTCCCCATATTCTCAAGTCCATTCTCTAGTAGGTCTGTGTCTTTATTCCCGTGTTGCCCCTAGGTTCTTCATGACCTCTTTTTTTTTCTTAGATTCCATATATATGTGTTAGCATACGGTATTTGTTTTTCTCTTTCTGACTTAACTTCACTCTGTAGGACAGACTCTAGGTCCATCCACCTCACTACAAATAACTCAGTTTCATTTCTTTTTATGACTGAGTAATATTCCATTGTATATATGTGACACATCTTTATCCATTCATCTGTCGATGGACACTTAGATTGCTTCCATGTCCTATTGTAAATAGTGTTATTTAATATTTACAGCTATTGTAAATAGTGCTGCAATGAACATTGTGGTACATGACTCTTTTTGAATTATGGTTTTCTCAGGGTATATGCCCAGTAGTGGGATTGCTGGGTCATATGGTTGTTCTATTTTTAAGGAACCTCCATACTGTTCTCCATAGTGGCTGTATCAATTTACATTCCCACCAACAGTGTAAGAGGGTTCCCTTTTCTCCACACCCTCTCCAGCATTTATTGTTTGTAGATTTTTTGATGTTGGCCATTCTGACTGGTGTGAGGTGACACCTCATTGTAGTTTTAATTTGCATTTCTCTGATGATTAGTGATGTTGAGCATTCTTTCACGTGTTTGTTGGCAATCTATATCTTCTTTGGAGAAATGTCTGTTTAGATCTTCTGCCCATTTTTGGATTGGGTTGTTTGTTTTTTTGATATTGAGCTGCATGAGCTGCCTGTATATTTTGGAGATTAATCCTTTTTTAGTTGCTTCATTTGCAAATATTTTCTCCCATTCTGAGGGTTGTCTTTTTGTCTTGTTTATGTTTTCCTTTGCTGTGCAAAAGCTTTTAAGTTTCATTAGGTCCCATCAGTTTATTTTTGTTTTTATTTCCATTTCTCTAGCAGGTGGGTCAAAAAGGATCTTGCTGTGATGTATGTCATAGAGTGTTCTGCCTATGTTTTCCTGTAAGAGTTTGATAGTGTCTGGCCTTACATTTAGGTCTTTAATCCATTTTGAGTTTATTTTTGTGTATGGCGTTAGGGAGTGTTCTAATTTCATTCTTTTACATGTAGCTGTCCAGTTTTCCCAGCACCACTTATTGAAGAGGCTGTCTTCTCCATTGTATATTCTTGCCTCCTTTATCAAAAAATAAGGTGACCAGTACCATACTGTCTTGATTACTGTAGCTTTGTAGTGTAGTCTGAAGTCAGGGAGCCTGATCCCTTCAGCTCCATTTTTCTTTCTCAAGATTGCTTTGGCTATTTGGGGTCTTTTGTGTTTCCATACAAATTGTGAAATTTTTTGTTCTAGTTCTGTGAAAAATGCCATTGGTATTTTGATAGGGATTGCATTGAATCTGTAGATTGCTTTGGGTAGTATAGTCATTTTCACAATATTGATTCTTCCAATCCAAGAACATGGTATATCTCTCTATCTATTTGTATCATCTTTAATTTCTTTCATCAGTGTCTTATAGTTTTCTGTGAACACACTTTTTAAAAATTTTATTTTATTATTTTTTTATTGAAGTATAGTTGATTTACAGTGTTGTACCAATCTCTGCTGTACAGCAGTGACTCAGTTATACACATATATACATTCTCTTTTTAATATTCTTTTCCATTATGGTTTATCACAAGATATTGAATATAGTTCCGGGTGCTACACAGTAGGACCTTGTTGTTTATCCATTCTAAATGTAATAGTTTGCATCTACCAACCCCAAACTCCCAGTGCATCCCTCTCCCTCACCCCCTCCCCCTTGGCAACCACAAGTCTTAAAACACACTTTTGATGGTGCTTGTTGCTTATTGTATTAAGTAGTTGAAAGTATATCTTAACAAAGGAATTAGGATTAAGCATTGTACACCCTCCAAAGTAAACAGTTTACATCCCAGCTGCCTCAGGATTTCTCTTACAAAGCATGTCTTGCAGGGAGAGAATCACAGTTTTGGTTACTGGAGGTATATTTTATAATTATTCACAGAGAATAAACTGTAGCACTAAAAAGGAAAAATACTTTTGGGTCAATTGTTTATTTAAAAATATCTGTAGATACTTAGTGCCCTTAATAACAAATTCAGGTACACACACACACACACACACACACACACGCACAGTTTTAATGTCTTGTTGCCTTTATAAACCCCATCTTCCTTTTCAGGTGCATTGCTGTGTATAACATGGTTAGCTGAATCACTTGTGAAACTACTGATTACACCAGCTCAGGTTACACCAGCATTAAGATTTTTCTCTTCATCTTTTAGGTACAGTGTAGAACATTATTCTTCGCCTTGCACATTTAGAGCATTTTAACAATCTGGAAGTGTTTCAGCATGTATTTCTTAAAGATAAGGACTCTTCAAAACCATTATCACAGTATCATTTTTATACTTACAACAACTAACAATGTTTCCTTATCATCAGGCAGCCAGTTCAAATGTCCAATTATTACACATTGTTAAAATATTTCAAAAGGCATTTATTTGAATCTGGATTTGGAAGGTCTGAACTTTCTAATTGGTTGCTCGTCTCTGAGTCTCTTTTTTTTTTTTTTTTTTTTTTTTTTTTTTTTTTTTTGCGGTATGTGGGCCTCTCACTGTTGTGGCCTCTCCCGTTGCGGAGCACAGGCTCCGGACACGCAGGCTCAATGGCCATGGCTCATGGGCCAAGCCGCTCCGCGGCATGTGGGATCCTCCCAGACCGGGGCACGAACCCGTGTCCCCTGCATCGGCAGGCGGACTCTCAACCACTGCGCCACCAGGGAAGCCCCTCTGAGTCTCTTTTAATCTAGGTTCTCCCGTTCTTTTCTTTTTCCTTTGCAATTTTGTTGTTGTTGTTGTTGAAGAAACTAAGTCGTGTTTGCTTGTGGAGTTTCCTACAGTCTGGATTTGGTTGACTGTACTTTCAGGAGCCAGTGAACATCTTCCTGGACCCCTGTCCTCCCTATAAACTGGCAGTAAATCCAGAGGTTGATCTGACTTAGTTTCCGTTCGTTGGCAAGTGCGCAGTATCGGAATGGTGCGTACTTCCCTCATGAGGCTCTTGAAGCCTGGTTGTCTCCCTTTTTGTAATGTTAGCAGCCGTTAGTGACCATTGCCCATGTCCTTGATTACATTAGATGTTGCAAAATGTCGATTGTCTAATTCTCTCATTAGTTCTTCACTTAGTGGCCAGAATACTCCTGTAAAGAGAAGTTTCTTCTCATCAACAATTCGGTTATCCTGAATTCATATGGAAAAAGCAGGATAAATGTTTGGTTCTTTCCCTGAATTTACCACTTTTCAGAAAAGGGAGTCGATTCCCTAGCCTTGATTAAAAAAAAATCACTCTGCAACATAGATTCACATTAACATGTATCAATTTGAGACATGGAACCTATTTGATGTGTTTCAATCCACTGCAGTTATTCTTACTGATAGTCATATTGTCCCATTTGTGGCGAGTGGGAGCCTTTTCTCATTCAGTTCTGAATTCTTTTGACATGACTCTGTTAGTCTTTGATGGCTTCCTTGCTTTGACAAGATGTTTCTTGTTTTTGACAAGACGTTTGTATGCCAAAACATTTCAGGCTTGTCACCTTTCCTGCCCAGACCTGGAATCAGCCATTTCTCCAAGGCTACCTGGCTTTTTTTAAAAAATGAAAAATAATATTTAGAGACAATGTAATTATTTCTGAAAAAAAAATACACATTGATTTACTCAGATCATCCTAGAAGTCTGTTGATGTGGGGATGTTGATCCTTTTAGTTTTCTTTATTTTTATTAACCTCATGTTTCAGTTTTGGGAAAGGTTTCCAAAGTTTTAAGCCTCAGTCCAGTTTATTTAGGTGTTTCTTCTGTTTGTCCAACTTTAAATTATAACCTTCAAAGGAAAGAAAAGTGTTGGGTTTTAACTTTACTTCCATTTTTTTTGTTATCTACGATGCATACTTACTAAGTGGTTTTCTGATATTGTGACAAAGTATAATTTAGTTGATTAAGAATGTTCTTGAAGTGTATACTTGACTAGCAACTTTCAATTCAAATTGTTGTCCTACTATTAAACGTGCCAATCAAAAAGACTTGGAAACTGTTGGTGGTTATAGTGTGGAAAGATTCACAATTACTGTATAATATCATGTATGAAACCATGAAATGTGCCAGCCCAAATAACCTACACATTATGGTGTTGCAAATGCTCTAGGTGTTATCTCCCACTTGGCTGTTGGGGAGTTCAAAGTAGTTATGCTTCTGACAGTTTGAAACTCTAGACTGCTTTGAAGAGCTGCTGTTTTGCTGTTATTTTCTGCTCTCAGCCCCGTGCCTTTGTCTTAGATCCCATCTTCTTGGATTCTCAGCTTCTTGTCAAAATACCCTGGTAAATTTCTCCCCACTCAACAACAAACATTTCTTGAGTGACTGATGGGGCCAGTCAGCTCAGCACTTGAGGGAGGAAGATACGTTGGGCAGTGCGACTTTTCTTTTAGGAGACCCACAGCTTCAGCTTTACACTTCCCTTCTGCCTTCCAGGGGCTCACAGTTTAGCAGGATTATTATACCTGGGGTATAAACGAAGCCTGAAGAGGGCCACTAACTCGGCAGCAAAGGTTCGCTGTAGTTTCCTGTCACCTCTCTGTCTACTTTCTCTCTTACCAGACGGTACATTTCTTGTTAACAGAAGGCCAGGCAGTGACTCAGCCCTCGCCCCCAACCCCCCCCCGCCCCGGGCAGACTGACCATGTTTTTCTCTGGAATCCTCTTCACTTCCCTCCTTTTGACCTTGTTCTCCACTCTTCTAAACATTCTTGCCTCTTAAAGCTGATTCAGCTTAGCTACACTGAAATCAACGGAAAGGCTTTTGCCTTTTTTATTTCACACGTGTCCAACTCTGAAGCCGGTTTCCCATCCGCCCCCATCATGTATTCTTTTACAGTTCTTACAAAGGATTTTGCACTTAGGGCTCTATAAATTAATATAAATTAATTTTTAAGAAAGAAGTTCAAGCAGACCTTTTAGATACCTTATCCATAATTGTGTTTCAACAATCCATGTAGTGTCTGTTGAATAAAATTGGCTCCTGAAAAGAGTGGGTGTTGGGGGAAAAGCAGTATTTTCTGGTTTTTTTGGGGGGGTGCTACATTGGGTCTTTGTTGCTGTGTGCGGGCTTTCTCTAGTTGCGGCGCGTGGGTTTCTCATTGTCGTGGCTTCTCTTGTTGTGGAGCACGGGCTCTAGGCGCGCGGGCTTCAGTAGTTGCGGTACAGGGGCCCTAGAGTGCTCCGGCTTCAGTAGTTGTGGCATGTGGTCTCAATAGTTGTGGCACGTGGGCTCTAGGGCCCCTGGCTTCAGTAGTTGTAGCACGTGGGCTCAGTAGTTGTGGCTCGCAGGCTCTAGAGCACAGGCTCAGTAGTTGTGGCTCACGGGCTTAGTTGCTCCGCAGCATGTGGGATCTTCCCGGACCAGGGATCAAACCTGTGTCCCCTGCATTGGCAGGTGGATTCTTAACCACTGAGCCACCAGGGAAGTCCCCAAAGCAATATTTTCTGAGTATTTTATTTTACGTAATCTCTAATTAAATTAATACATAGTACAATCAGACATTTGACTGTTTCACCCTCTCTTTTAAAGTTTGGTTGGCTCCAAACCTTTTGGATCTTCTCACTGGGGAAAATAGGGGATCACTCTGGAATCAGGCACCTATCTTTGGATCTCCTCTGAGTCTGAGAACCAGGCTGTCATTATAAAGTCAGGGAAAAAAATAGCATCTCTACTTATCCTCAAGCCATCTTATTACTTAAAACTGTTAAATATTTATAGAAAGCAACATTCATGTGCTTTCTCTCTTTTGCTTAAAAAAGTTCTGTTTTCTTTAAGTGGCTAAACCATTTTGATTTAACTGATTTTTTACAAAATTGGTTTTCTAAGGGGCAGTTTATTTTCCCCTCCATGTTATGCAGAGTCCTTCTTTGTACAGGCTTATCTAACTCTAATCAATTGTCTTTAGTCTTCACTTTTGTTTTTTAACCTGCAAAACCGTCTGCACACTTTCTCTGTGTTTCCTTTTTCATTTGAAGAGTCTTTTTCTGGCTAACTTATCCTCATCCAGTCTGTCTAATGCATGCTCTTAAGAGAGCTGTGCATGAGGTGTGCAAGGGTTAATTTTAGTCGGGAAGTGTTTAATAACTCATTGTTCTTAGCTCCTTGGGTGAGGCCCTGGTGAGTGTAGGCTTCCTAGCACAGGCTGTGAGGGACTTAACCCCCGGCTTTGTGAAACGCTTCCCCATTGAGGGAGCGGGGCGGCCCAGCCCAGCCCTGGCCCTGCATCCCGTTCTCAGCTTTCATCCAGTGCCCTTCTGCTGTCAGGGGCAGTGGTCCGGTGATGGCAGAGGTGGGGATGGAGTTGAGGCTGATCCCAGTAGCACTCAAGAGGCTTGGCCCACTGTGCCATACTTGTTCTGTGGCTGTCTGGTCATCCCGATCTTGGACCTTCTCTAGCCTTCTGGCCAAACAACTAGGCTCCCAGTGGCAACTGCATTTCATTGTGCTGAGTGATAAGCTCTGTTTTGGGGGGTCACACTTTCTCCGGACATGTACTCAGTCACCAACATTTACCGAGCACCTACTTTGTGCCAGGCGAGGGGTGGAGACACTCAGATATGCCCTTTAAGGGCTCCCATTCCAGGGGGCAGACAGGGAGGACGGGCACAGGGAAACCGTCACAGCACAGCATGATAAGGGCCGGTGGGACTAGTGGCTGTCATTCGTGGAGCAGCTTCTGTGTACAGGAGTTTACAGGCATCGTCCCTTCTCCTTGCAGCTACGCAGTGGATAGATCATCTCCTATTTTTAAGCACAAAGGAAGTGAGCTCAAGCAAGGTATCCGGGTTCATGTCACACAGCTAGTGAATGTCTCAGCTGGAATTCACTCCCGGGCCTCCCAGGCTCCAAAACCTGTGCTCTTTCTCTTCCACCTCACATCCTCTGTAAAGACACTTAGAGATGACAAGAGTGGGGGAGATGGGCTGGGAGGCCCGGGTTCCTTGGGCTGTTCTAGAAAGCAGTGTGACATGAGTGGCCTTAGTGCTGGCTGTGGCAGCCGGTGGTGGGCCTTCGTTCATCTCTCACAGCTGGGTTTCTCCTTTCTCGTCTTGATTTCTCTCTTTCCCACTTCCCTGCTGATGCCCAGTTCTGGGAGCTGCTCCTGGCCCGCTATAGACAACAGTTTGCTGCCTCCTACCCAGGGAGAGAGTTCAGGCACAGTGGCTCTTTGTTCACTGAGGTCTGCGTTCTGAGCCTATCTTCCTTGGGGGAGCTAACACTTAGGGTTTGTTTGTTTGTTTGTTTGTTTTTTGCAGTACACGGGCTTCTCACTGCTGCGGCCTCCCCCGTTGCGGAGCACAGGCTCCGGACACACAGGCCCAGCGGCCATGGCTCACGGGCCCAGCCGCTCTGAGGCATGTGGGATCTTCCCGGACCGGGGCACGAACCCATGTCCCCTGCATCGGCAGGCGGACTCTCAACCACTGCGCCACCAGGGAAGCCCTAACACTCAGTGTTTAAGTTTCAGGCCTTAGGAATGACCCCTTGTTGGCCTGGTGCCCCTTAGTGGTGTGTTTGTGAAGATACCAAAGGAAAACATGGCTGGTGTCAAGGTCAGCTTTGTTGGACTTGAAAGCCCTGCAGCGCCTGTGGTCCTCACCTGGGAAGTTCAGGTCCCCAAACCCTTAGCCCTGACACTACCGAGAAAGCATGAGGTGGTGAGAACTGGGCTTTGTGCAGACTTGTGTTGGGAAGAGTCTGGTTTTTTAAAAAGTCGATGCTTGGACTTCCTTGGTGGTCCAGTGGTTAAGATGCCGTGCTTCCACTGCAGGGGCAATGGGTTCGATCCCTAGTCGGGGAACTAAGGTCCCACATGCTGCCAGCAAGGCAAAAAAAAAAAAAAAAGTTGATGCTTGAGTGTATCCATTAGGGTTCTCTGGCCGTAAGCAACAGAAACCAACTCCCCTTTAACTAAAATAGGGAAGAGGATTTACTGGAAGGCTACGGGCTGGTTTACAGGGTGGAAGGAAAAGCTGGAGGATCAGGTCTGGGAAAGATGGCACCCAGGCAGCCCCGGGGATCACTGCCTCATCTGGGGGCCCTGCTGGGGGATTTGCCGCAGCCAGTTCCAGTCTTTGTCACAGCTGCTGCTGTGCGACATAATTGAGTCCTGTGCTGGTAGAGAGCAGGGCATGTTGATGGACAGTCCCATCAGACTGTATCTCATCAGGGAGGGGAAAGTCCCCCAAACGGCTTCCCCTCCCCGAGTGGAGAATGGTTTCTCCCTGGGACACAGACACAGGCAGCCACCTCGATGCGTGAATCTCTACAATCATAAATTCCAAAATATACATTACACAAACTCTGTATTTTTAAAAGCTATATTGAGGTATAAAATTCTGCCCATTTTAAGTGTACAGTTCAATGATTTTAATAAATTTATAGCATTGTGAAACTCTCACCAGAATTTAATTTTAGAACGTTTCCGTCCCCCCCCAAAGACGTCTCGTAGCCATTTGCAGTCAGGCCCTGTTCCCACTCCAGCCCTAGGCAACCACTCATCTGTTTTCTGTTTCTGTAGATTTGAACATAGGTTCCTGACCGGTGTAATTTTTTCCGGGTATCCTGCAAACTATGCTATGGGTGAAAGAAAGAAGGAAAAAAGGCCAACGGTGTGGAAGTCTGGACCTCATGGTCTCAGTTTTCCTTCCTTTTTGCTTTAGATTTTCCCTTCTCTCACCTGGACTGTAAGATGGGAGAGCTTAGTCCTAGTCTTGATGCTGCCGTTATTTAGCTCTGTGAGCCTCAGTCATGGAACCTTCCAGGCCTCAGTTCCTCATCTGTATAGATAAGAAAGGGTTTGACAATATGATAACTCATGTGCTTTCTGTCTCTAATGACCAGCAGTTGTGATCTTTTTTGGTGAAATCTTTCTTGGTGAAAAATTACATGTATCCATATAGCTGATTCACTTTTTGCTGTACAGCAGAAAATAACACCACACTGTAAAGCAACTATACTCCAATTAAAAAAAAAATCTACCCTGAAAGAAAAAAAGAAAAATTACTTCTTGATTGTATCTGCTCTCTTCAATCAGAGGGCTGGAATAAAACTTGATGCTGGCCAAGGGAGGTGGAATCCTGAAAAAGAGAAGGGTTTTTCCCAGCAAGAGCTCATAGTCTGATTGGAATGAGCCGCGGTGAACGCTCACGCATTGTGGTGAGCTCCCGGGAGAGATCAAGTTCAGTGCACAGAGGTGGGGAGAGGCCACAGAGCCGGGCCTCTGAAACGCCACCGCCACTGTGAGAAGTTTGCCCCCATGAGAAGCTGCTTGGCAGCTGGCTTAGCCAACCGACGGTTAAAACCACCCATTTCATCTTTGGGGGGAGGGGACATCCCAGCAGGTTTGAAGGCGGAGATGGGGAGGTTGAAGCATTTTGCATTTCGAGGCAGATCTCTTATCTCCTCTGGCTCTGCCTCTATCTCTCTGTGCCCTCAGGTTAACTGTAGCTTTGGCTTTTGCAGCCATGGTAGCTGGAGCCGACTTGTGCAGGCAGGCAGCTGGAGGGTGGTATTTTCTGACAGGGAGACATCCTTAAGTTTTGTAATTTATGGTGTCTTTAAATATGGGATTTTGTTTACTGTTGACCTAATTACACCTCTGTTATATTTTATTTAGCTTAATGTTTTAATTTCGTGCTCATGCCCAGAGGTAGTTTCCCAACAGGTACTGTTAAAAAAAATTGTAGGTCGGGTTTTTTCCTTGCTGCAGCTACCTGCAGCTTCCTGAAGGCAAGGAAATGGGTTTTGGGGCCACACACTTTCTCATGGGCTCTTGTGAATATTTCGACTGTGTTTGTGCTGTGTGAGGTCTAGAGCTCCTGTCTGCCAAGTATTATCCTAAAGCATCTCTGTAAAAGAGAAACATAATACGGGCCGCAGAAGTGATTTTAAATGTTCTAGTAGCCACATTCAGAAAGGGAGAAGAAACAAGCGAAATTAATTTGAATAATGCTTGAAATGAAATTGAAGAATTTCACCCAGCATATCTAAAATAGGATCATTTCAACATACAATCAATATAAAAATTAACAAGATATTTTACATTCTTTTTGTTTCCCTCGTAAGTCTTTGCAACTTGCTGTGTATTTTACAGCATGTCTCAATTTGGACGAGCCAGGCTTCAAGTATTCAATAGCCACATGTGGCAGGTGACACTTTAGTGGACAGCAAAGTTCTAAACCTTTCAAAGGCTTACAGGAAGAGCCCTTAGAAGGGGTAGGAGAGACATAGCCTCATGTTTTGTGAGCTCTTAATAAAGCCATACATAGGTTTCCTTCTCTTAGAGAAACCTGATATATAAAAATTCTGCTTGACAGGAAAGGTAAAGCAGGAAGTGATTATTCATGTTACAAAAGAATTAACTGCAGGATCCTTTAAATAGCAAGCTCCCTTAGTGCACTGAAGATCTGACTCAATTTGCAAAAATGTGATTGACACTTGGCATTTTAGTAGCATCTTTGTTGGGCAGAGAACTGTCTGCCATTATAAAATGCAAATGCAAGCTGAACCGTCAGTTTCTCAAGGCTTTGTTGAGTACCTACTGTATGTCAAGGATGCTCGTAGGGGCCATGACAGAACTAAGGGAGATCTGTGCCCAGAAGCCATTTAGAGGGTCACTGGGAGGGCGAGACACACATGCAGCCACCACAGTGTGGAATTGCCTCAATACCAGGGCCCACGGAGACTTGGGGGCTGGATGAGCCAGGAAGGAGCTAGGCTGCAGGTAGGGCCCAGTTGGGCCCAGAAGGCAGGCAGAGTGCATGTGATGAAGTGTCCAGGAGTTTAAAGGAAGGGTACATCAGGAAAGACCAGCTCAATAGGATATTGGGAAGACTCGAAAATTATGCAGTTACGCTTTATATATCCCTGAGTCCCCAGTCCCTAATCCCCAGCCTTACTTCTAGCAGCCATCAGTTAAGCTGTGTTCTTCTTGGACTCCTCATAAGAGGGAGACGGAAGCAAACCCAGGATGTGCTTCTCTCCAGTTTGCAACAACAGGCAGCAGCTGTTTTTTTCTTAGGACCTATCTTCTTGAAGCAGATTCCTTTGCCCTCTTCCAGCTTTACCTTGATAGAGCCCACGTGCAGAATGCAGAAAATGAGACTTGCTGTTGAGGAAAGGAGAAGCAAGGTTGTGTGCTGGAAGTGGATGGGGTTCTGAGTTCCCCAAAGTACACAGGGTTTAAGGTCAGCGTCGAGATGGACCCTTGACCAGATTCCTCCCCCAGCTCCTTCAGGTAGGCCCCATGTGCTGCTTCCCCCCAACTCCACTTAGGGCTATTTTCTGTCCCCATCAGAAAAGCTATGAGCTTTCATCTCTAAGTACTAAAATAGGAGCAGCCTTGGGGAGCCTAGGTCAGTATTCCAAGCCTTTTCTTGTTAAAAAAAAAAAAACCTGTTATTTAAAAAAATGACTATCTCCATACATATATTTATTTATAGATCATGTACATATATTGCTGCACTAGTTGATTAAGAAAACCTAAAAGAAGCTTCTAAATATTTATTATTAGGTTTAATGAACTTATGAAAAACATAAGATTTACTATTATATGATTTTAGACATTGGTGAAAAATGGACATTTGTCTTCATGGCTCAGGTACATAGTTTTAAATATCTTGCTAAACCCAATAGTTCCATATTATAATTAGGTAACTTAAACCTATATCAAGGGTGGGAGAAAACCCATATTAAAAATTATCTTGGGCTTCCCTGGTGGCGCAGTGGTTTAGAGTCCGCCTGCCGATGCAGGGGACACGGGTTCATGCCCCAGTCCGGGAAGATCCCACATGCCATGGAGCGGCTGGGCCCGTGAGCCATGGCCGCTGAGCCTGCGCGTCCGGAGCCTGTGCTCTGCAACGGGAGAGGCCACAACAGTGGGAGGCCTGCGTACCAGAAAAAAAAAAAAAATTATCTTGATAACTCAGAGTGTTTTGTGCTGATTGGCTTGTCCTCGTGTTCACCCCCCACCATGGCTGACAAAGAGTTCCCACCCAGGGGCTGAAGTGGCAGCTCCACCATATTCTTGTTGACTTGGTCGTGTGTTGAGTATTATCTACAACCCCTACTTTCTTTACCCAAATCTTCTCAAGTCTCTCATCCGTTTAGTGAGGGTGATTTAGGCTCCACCCAGAGGCCTCCCAGCACTGCAGGGTGCCCCATGGAGCTGAAAGCTGGCACTGGCCGCCGCCCTCGTCTAGGGGCACAGCTGCCCCTCCGAGCACCCCTGACTGCCTGACCTAGAGGCTGGATGAAGGAGCTGGTGTCATTCTGCAAATGGAACATTAGAGAAGTTGAATTTTTCTCTTTTTAAAATGAAAACAAAATGAATAGATGTTTTCTTTTTTTTTTTTTCATCATGTTAACTAATTCCTGAAGTGAGTGCATCCCAGTTTGGAGGGCACTGGCTCAGAAAATAAGCTTAACTGCTTTGCTAAGCTTCAGGTTCTTTAATTGGGAAGATGGGCATCATAATACTGTGAGGATTAAGTGAGATAATGCAGGAAAAGTGTCTGGCACATAAACAGTGGTTACTGTAATCTCCGTTCTGATAGCAAAGCTTCAATAGATCCATGTCTAGGTAATTTGAAGAAAGCTGCTTTTTAATCGACCTGGTTCTGATTGTTATGATGACTCATTTTAACTGCTGGGGTGAGAATATGATACAAGAAAATTGGAGTGTTTCTGCCTTTGTACTTGTCAGGAACCAGGAGAAATCTGCAAAGGTTGCCTTGTTTATGCTCTTATGCTTCTCCTTTCTGTTGATAAGTGATGAAAATGGTTCACAACTCAACTTCAGCCTGGGCAGATTTCTGACAGCAGAGTCAGCCAGCTAATTTTGGAATGAAAAAATAATCTCGGAAAGGAAATTCTGCTTTGAGTTACTTATGAACTGTCTGGGTTAGCTGACATTATGAGTGGACAATGTGAGCACACCAGTCTGGGTGGACGGGGTCGTTTGATCTGGAAACACTTTGGGAGTTTATCCCTAATGGATATGCAAAGTGCATTTGACAAGGAGCCCCTCACCTACCAACCTTCTTCCTGGAAAACCTACCCCAACATATTGAATTTGTAAAAGTCATTTGTGCTTTGTCTCCTGTTGGAGAAATCTTTTTTTATATATACATTTATTTATTTTTTATTTTTGGCTGCGTTGGGTCTTCATTGCTGCATGCGGGCTTTCTCTAGTTGCGGCGAGTGAGGGCTACTCTTTGTTGTGGTGCACGGGCTTCTCATTGCGGTGGCTTCTCTTGTTGTGGAGCATGGGCTCTAGGCACGCAGGCTTCAGTAGTTGCAGCACACAGGCTCAGTAGTTGTGGCACGCGGGCTTAGTTGCTCCGTGGCATGTGGGATCTTCCCGGACCAGGGCTCAAACCCGTGTCCCCTGCATTGGCAGGCAGATTCTTAACCACTGCGCCACCAAAGCCCCATTGGAGAGATCTTTTTGCCAAACCCAAGATCACTAAGATTTTCTCTTATGCTTTCTTATAAAAATGTTGCAGTTTTAGCTCTTACATTCAGGCCTACGATCCATTTTGAGTTCATTTTTGCATATGTGTTCTTTATAGAGCTCACTTAACTTTTCCACTTCCATTCTTTTACTATAATTTCTAAGTTGCTAATTCGCTGCTTGGGGTTACACCTAATTTTCACTACCCTTGTATTTATTCATTCTCCCTTTGTCCATCCGTCCATCCGTCCATCCATTCATTCATATCAAGCTGCAAATAAAAAAGGAAAAGAACAGGAGATTGACTGAGGTGGGCATGAGGCGAGGCCCAAAGACTGCATGAGTTGTTTAATCCATGTATAGATAAACTAACCAGCCTCTGGATTGGTTGGCTCTGCTAATTTGCATCGGTACCAGAAGATCCGTCTGCCTCATCTGTTGCCTTCCACCTATTACCAAGTATACAAAATCACCGTGGATTGGGAGAACAGTTTAAAATGGTATTGCTGCCTAAGAAGCCATCTGTCGTGAAGGCAGTTGTGCCCGCAGGTGTGAGCGGTCTGAGTTGTTGGTTGGGCTGGCGGGGCCCTCTGTTATCGGCTGTGTTCACACGAGTTGTCGCTGAGAGGCGGGCGTTATCTCTGTAGGGTGGGAATGATCATCACCCACATTTTGCACAACTGAGGCCCAGAGAGGTTAGCATCACCTAGTCTTGGTGAAGGAGAGAGCATCTGAGAGCCAAACCTGCACCTGTAGTTATCTGCCACCTCTGCACCTGGGGAAATGATGCTGGACTCCGTCCGGGGGCGGGGTGGTGCACAAGTGTTGTTGGCCTTCTGTCATTGTGTGGTTTCCCCTCTGAAGCCCCTGCTGGCCCTGAGACCTGTAGGCCACTCTGCCTGTGCCTGACCGCAGACCAGCACTTTGTGGTTTCTGTGCTACAGGCCTCAGGTTAACCAAAGTCGGGCAACCGTGTGTGGCCCTGTTGTTTTAAGTATTGGTAGAGGGGAAGCCCCTTGAATATGACTTTCCTGGCCTTCCAGGGCTGCTGGGCTTTGGACTTCTCCAACATCTGATCTAAAGTGCTGTTTTGTTTTGTTCTTGTTTTTGTTTGGTCCCTGTTCCTTCCAGTGGAGGCCATAGTGGAGTTTGACTACCAGGCCCAGCACGACGATGAGCTGACGATCACCGTGGGTGAGATCATCACCAACATCAGGAAGGAGGATGGAGGCTGGTGGGAGGGACAGATCAATGGCAGGAGAGGTTTGTTCCCTGACAACTTTGTAAGAGTGAGTACAAAGCGAAACCCTTTTCCTGTCTCCTGTGTGGGTTCTACTGACCAAAGCTGTGGCGGCACTTGAGGAGGAATTTCATGGGACTCTTTAAGAGGATGAGTTGACAGCTTGACCTCTTGTATGCTGTCAAGAGGAGCACGTATAGCTTTGCCCTTGATATCGGGGGATACTTGTTTTGAAATCACTTTCTTAAGGCCCGGAACGTTCTCTTTCCAAACTGTGTATCACTTAGAAAATGCTGGAAAAATGTCAAGCTTGTCAAATTGTTTTATCTGTGGACTTTTTATATGCTTTGATAGTTTCAAAGACTCTTGCCCTTTACCATTCCATTCAAAATGGAGGTGAAACTCAGTTTTGACCACTTAAATCAAGTAGCAGTCAAACTAAATGCAGAATTCCAATTATGCCATGTTTCTACCTTTGTATCATATTGCTTTTTTGATAGGAGCAGTATTATTTTCCTTTTCCCCTTTATGGCCATGAAGCATTGAGTAAAATCTATTTTTTCAGTAAGGTTTTGAAAATTATGCTCTTTGCAGAAGGGTTAATTACAAAAATGTAACTCAGTCATGTTAAGAAATTTCATACCACACAGTTGTAAATAATAGTGGGAATTAGGTTAAAAAAAGGGGGGGTGGGTGGGAAATCACCTGCAGGCTGATCCCAGAGGGAAATACCAAGTGGGTCTAAAAAGTCCCTGGACTGTACCCTTCCTGCCCAGCGCTGGGCCAGATGGGCCTGTTCTTGGTGGGGAGAGCTGCGTGCAGGAATCCCCGGGGCCCCTGCTGTAGTTCCGGTGGCACCAGACCATGCCTGAGACCTGGGGCCGTGGGGGGCAGGTGGTGTAGGGGACGCTGGGCCCAGAGAAGCAGGTGCCCCCCTTAAAGAGCCGTGTGGGCTACACGGGAGGGTTTTTTGGAAGGGGGTTGTTGAGGAAGAACAGTGATATGCTCCAGGCTTCACCCCCTGGGCCCTCTACCGGTACCCCGCCCCCCACCCCCAGTCTAGAACAAATAGAAAGCCAGTTTCATCTTTCTTCAGGATCTTGCCTCAGAGGATCCTGCTAACTTTTTCCTTGTTCTTTCTTCTTGGTGTGCAGAAAGCTGGGGAGAGTTTTGTGGGTTACCTGCTGATAAACCTTGCTTTCTGTGAACAGTCGTGGGAGGATAGACATTTTTTCTTGGACTACAGTTGAACCTGGCAGCCCTCTCTCTCCCATTTTAAGAGGAGGAAAGCCTCACATCTGGGTCCCCTTAGGTTGAGTCTACTGATGTGTAAATGAGGGTGAATTCTTTTGCCCTTCCAAACAAAATCCCCAACTTGGGGACAAGGACCATCCTTGAAGTTGAGTCATTCTGGGTTGGAAGGGGGACTTTTCTGGATAAAAGAGGCAAAGCTTTCAGTGAAGATGAAGGAGGAAGGAGTGAGAGGGGAGGACTGTGGGAAGGAGAAGGGACTCCAACTCCCGTTTAGAAGGTGGGCCCTGCTTTGGAAGCCTTTAATGTGTCCTGTTGGCTTATTCCAAACCACAAATCCACAGACTCTGAAACTTTGAGGTTGGCCTTTGCTCAGGGCCGGGGCACCATAAGTGTTTGTGGAGGCCAGGGCAGGGAGGGCAGCGCGGGAAGAGCCCCAGCAACGCCGGGGAACAGGAGCTCGTCACTGTGACCAGGGGGGTGATGTGCTTCACCGCCAGGACCTCTATCCAGCCCGCTCCATTTGCTCGGCCTTGGGTTGGGACAGCGTGGGCCACGGCAGCGGATCCCGCCCCACGGTTGCCCACGGGCTTTGTCTCAAGGGGAGGCTAGTGGGAGATGGCGGGCGGGAGGGAGGCCAGCAAGGTCAGGGGTTATCCCGCCGGCTCCCCGCTCTAGGCTTGCCTGGGTCTGGCTGTGTCCCTCCGCCAGATGGTGGCTGCTCCCATCAAGTCCCTTTCTTCTATACATTGCTTTCCCCTCGTCCCGGCAGGCCTGGGGCTCCCTTGTTTCTAGCCCTCAGCTGCCGCCCCGGAGCGTCTCTCTACCTCACCTACTTTGTAAAAGTCTCTTTATTAATCCCACCTCAGATTACCTAACTCGAGTGTGCCATCTGGGTTTCTCCCCCCGCCCGAGCTCGACTACCTCATCAGGCTAGTCTGAGGATTAGAGGAGACAGTGCGTGGAAATCACTTAGCATGTGGCCGGCCACCTTCCGAGTGTGCCGCTGTCCCTGTGGTGAAGGAAGGGACCCTCTCCCCTGGCCTGAAAGCCCTTGCCCTTGCCTAACACTTGTCTCACCTTGGCTAGAGCACCTCCAGGGAGGGGAAGTCTCATGCTTGGGAGGTGCTTGTTCCACCTGGGCCAGAAAGGATGTGGCAGGACCGGCTGGGGCTGTACCACTTGTGGCTGTTAGACTTGGCAGAAAAAGAAACTTCTCTTCTTTTGGATGGCTGAGTCTATCTTCAAGTCTTCACCCACTGGGAATGTTTTAGGCCTATTATTGAAAATCCAGTAGGTGGAGGCCGTAGAGTTTAACAGTAAAGAACACTGCTGTAGAGACTTCTAGAAGCTGAAAATACATCTTTAGGTAATAATAATCATATTGGCATAAGTTCATAGTTTTGGAAGTGGGTTTACACATGCCTTATTTGGCTTAAGAATCATTTGTCCCCAGACTGAATTGGGTGATCTTGAGGCATCCCGTTGTTCATTTGTGTACCTTTATGCCAGTGTTAACACTGTCAGAGAGCTTACCTTAAGCATTTTCTTGATTCATTTATCGGATCCTTAATCAGTGTCCCAAATGAACCTGATCACCTAAAGTGTGGGGATTCAGTATCCACCCGCAACTCTGTATTGTCTCAATTTCTCAAAGGAAAAATACCAGGCAGTCGGGCCACCCCATTGTTAAGAAGATGCCTGGGCTTCGCCAGCTCTGGGGCTGAGATTTGTTGGCACCCGTAAATGTACCTAAGCAGGCCCCATAGCCTTTTGGGTTTGTTCCTCTTTTTCTTTTATTTAGTTAGTTCTTATTTAATTTATTTACTGTACATGTAGAAGAAGAATCTTTTAAAATCTCTCTTCCCTTTCTTCTCTATACCTCTCTCATCCACTTCTTTTAGAACACATTTTTCTTTATCCCTCCTCCTTAAAAAAATTTATTCATTTTCAGGTGCAATTTACATAGAGTAAAATGTTGAAGTCATAATTATATGGCTTGATAATTTTTTTAATGTAAGTGCGTGCTTCTGTAAGCATCATCCAGATCAATTTTATTTCTATCCCTCTAGAAAGTTCCATCATGCCTTTTCCCAGTCATTCCCCCTCTCATAGGTAATCTGTCATCATAGGTTAGTTTTGCCTGTACTGGAGTTTCATGTAAATGGAATAATACAATATGTGCTCTTTTATATATAGCTACTTTTGCACAACAGAATGTTGTTGTGTATAGCAGTACTTTGTTCTTGCTGTATAGTATCCCATTTTATGAATAAACTGTAATTTGTTTATCCACTCTCCTGTGGATGGACATTTGGGTTGTTTCCAGTTTGGGTATTTTATGGAGACAGGCACTCATTTCTCTTGTGTATATACGTGTAGGAGCGGAATTACTGCCCTCCCCCACTTTCAACTTACATGTTTTTCTCTGTTTAAATATGTGGCCTCTGTGGAGGAGGGGTGTCCCACCTGTGCTGGGGCCTCATTTGTGCCTGAATGTGCTGGTCTTTGCATGGTTGACCTTTGAGTATGACCGCTGAGGGGTCCTTAAGCACAGAACACAATGTCCCAGGGATCATTTGATTGTTGGGCCCATGAACTATCAAAGGCTCATTCTTAGATTGTTAAAAACATGCCAATAGAGAGCATGTGTCAAAGTTTTATTGAACTCATCTAATGAGAGAACTAGCATATGAACAAAACTGATTCAGTGAGGATGTGAGGAACTGATTAAAAAGTCCATGGAAAGAGGAATGTTCAAAGAAGATCAAAATGAAAACAACATTGTACCTTATTGTTTTCCTACATGTTATCCTCGGACTTTTATAGAGTTGTAAAATGTCCTAATAAAGAGTTGGTTAAATCAGGTTATGTTTTCAGAGGGAATCAGATGACCCTTCGTGGTGCGGGGGGCACACTTATTAGAAAATGGATCAACATGACATTAAAAGTTCACGCGATGATCATTTTTGGCTTCATTTCCAAGTTTGGGTTATTTTTTCCTGCATAAACCACAATAGACCATAATATGGGATATAATAGTAGGAGGCACTAGGGATGAAATCCTCAAAGTCATTCATTTAAAAAAAAAAAAAGGCTGCTCTCCTGAGACCTGAAACTACCACCTAGAACAGAAGGACAGCCACCAATGAGAGGCAGATGTGGGCTCTTTCACAGAGGTTCATTTTCCCCAGGTTGGATTCACTGACCAGTGTCCCCCTTTCAGAACCTTACCTCAGAGACAGACAACAGTGGCCATGAGTCCAGCAAAGGATTTATTAGCAGACTTTTCCCTGAGTTCTCCTGACATGTATCCACAGACAGACAAAGGAATTTCAAAAGGCAGAGGCCTTGAACCCATGGCTTGGGCCACCATGCTCGGGTCTACCTTCTTTGGGGGGCGACCTTTGGTGAGGGGCAGTGGGACCCAGGCTCTCGAGTAGAAAGCAGGAAGCTGCAGCAGGGGTTAAAAGAATGTGCTTGTTGATCTTTAAGTCGCTCTGTGCGCATAGCATGCACCGCAGCCACAGGCCCCTTTGTTGAAGGCCGAGGTGTGTTTACTTGTAGTTGCAGGTCTTCTGCTGAGTGTAACAGTTTTCAGCTCGGTTTCCTATTGCCTCAGCTTTCATCTGCTAGTTGTTTTAGATCTCTCTATGGCGTATCCAGAGCCTTTTTTGTATTTGTGTAAAGTGGCTGGTGAAAATGGTCATATTTTTCATCGATGAGGTGGAAGGTGAGGCTTTTGCCTATTTGCACCAGTGTGAGACAAAGCTCACGCTTACTTTGCTTGTCTTGATTTCAGAAAGAATCACAAATTTACTTCAACAAGTGGCATAACAGAGAGATTTCCAAGTTGCTCTTCTATACTCAGAGACCCTGAAGTAGATCTCTTGGATCCAATTTCACTTTGCTTTTTCACCCCAAGGGCCACTGATTTTGTGAAGTGTATGGGATATTGTCTTCAAGGTACTTGTCTCTCTTGGAAAGGTGGCACGAGTTTTCCAGGCGTGTTTCATAGCGTGCACAGCCTCCTCCTGCGCACGACTCTCGCGGTGATGTGCTCGCGGGTGGGGTCTGCCGAACTCCTTAGGGAGCGTTTACCGGGCTGGGCTTCGACGTGCTGGCGCCAGAGGCTGTGAGCACAAATGAGACGCCTGAAAAGGAACAAGGTATCATTACGAATGTAACTTCTTCCACAGGAGGACAGTGTTAGCTCCTGTGACCTGGCCTTTGGTCACGCTTTACTCTGGGGCGCACATGTTAGACATTGTTCTGCAAATATGGTCCTGATTAAAATGCCACTTGTGAGGGTTTTGACTGGATTCATCAGGCAGCTCTGTTGGAACACGCTAAATGAACCTACAGTTATCTTTTGGCCCTGATTGCTGTGTTATTTTATGGAATAATAATGACAACATTCTCTTGCAGGCTTGCTGGCTGCCTGGCTTTGTATGCATTATGTGTAATCTGCTCTTGTCTGTCCGTGTATACGGACTAAAATTTGTTGAATACTTACGCCAGGCAGGAATGAGCCTAAGCCCTTCACATGCTGTATCTCATTAAATCCTTTACACCACTCTATGGCATAGGTACCATTTTTTTTTATCATGCCCATTTTTTAGAAGAGATAACTGAGGCATCTTAAGGTTAAAAGACAAGCTATGAGGAGCAGAGAACTTTGGAACTCGAGCAGACTGGCGCTAGACCCTGAGCTCAAGCAGGCAGCATTATCTGGGTGTCCAAATTGTCCTGATGGGGTTAAGCCCCTCACCATTATTACCCGCTGCATCCTACCTTCCCCGAGTGTCCTGTCAATATTTTGCACATTTGTACCACTCGGAGAGAAGCCTCTGAGTTACTCTGCTAGTCTTTTATTTTTTTAATTTTATTTACTTTTACTTTTGGCTGCGTTGGGTCTTCATTGCTGCACAAGGGCTTTCTCTAGTTGCGACGAGTGGGGGCTACTCTTCGTTGCGGTTCGCGGGCTTCTCATTGCGGTGGCTTCTCTTGTGGAGCATGGGCTCAGCAGTTGTGGTACGCCGGCTCTAGAGTGCAGACTCAGTACTTGTGGCACACGGGCTTAGTTGCTCCGTAGCATGTAGGATCTTCCCGGACCAGGGCTCGAACCCGTGTCCCCTGCACTGGCAGGCGGATTCTTAACCACTGTGCCACCAGGGAAGCCCCTGCTAGTCTTGAGTTAATAAAAAATTACAAAGTTACTTTACAAGTGGCATCAAGTAGAGATTTCCAGGTTGCTATTCTATATTCAGAATCATGTTTGTGAACTTGTTTTCTGCATTTTAAAGGATTCTCTTCAGAAATCAGGTATTTCAACTCAAAAGAGCAATCTTTGCCTGGATTTATGGGCTGGTGCTGTTTTTCCTATGAATTCTGAAAGCAAGTCAATTCAGGAAAATATTTCATTTTACTCATTTGTAAGGAGGCTTGTTATTTTGTGGTGTTTAGGATATGCTTTTCAGAAGAATCTTGGTTGTCTTTTCAGTTGTGTGACTATCTAGTTGTTCCCCATCCATGGGACCCTTGCAAACAACCAATTCCAACTCGAATTATTCTTTAAACTTTCAATATATAGTTTTCTTTTAGGGAACAAAATCTTAA